>NC_092156.1:27196788-27371788 GCF_045791955.1 Oncorhynchus clarkii lewisi
CCCTTGTTTTCACTGTTTCAAATTTAGGCACTGATGCTTTTCAGACTCTCTTACGAGCCATTTTACGTTGCCTTACATTTACAATCTTGACCAGAGTGTGAGCGAGCCAAAGTCTCAGTAGTCCATTTTACTTTCTCTCTGCGTGTGAATTCAGTGGATCAGATCGTAGCAAAAAATGCTAATATGGGAACAGATCACAAAGGGACTTATATCATATCCTGGTCTTGAAGTGCTGTCGCTTCAAAGCCGTCTAAACTGGAAACAAAAAGACCCGTCAAAAGGTCGATATTAACATCTCCTCAGAAGTTTTACTGTGGAATATATTTAACCCTGGCGATAGAAACATCTCTTTCATGGTGTGATATAATACAAGAGGTTGTCAAAGCAGTTGCGGACTCACGTCATTCTTGTATAGTCTAGGCCTAAATGTACCTGCGTTAAATGGGGACAACATAGCCTTGGTGATAGAAGTCTGTCAGCTGTAGCATCGCACAGACATCATAGCTCAGCCCCTGGAGTACACACTCACATTCAGGGTGAACACAATGAAACAAACACTATCCACAATCTGAAATTCCGCTGAGTAGACTAGATAAAAATGATCAAATGGGGCAAGCTGTATGAGTTTGTCTTCAAGCCTTTACACACAAGTGTCTCTTCCGTGATGTGCCTGTATGCGAGACTCATAATGGATACACATGTCAACAAGCAGCTTAAAATGCTTTATTCAAGCTCCACTACATCCCGTGATAATGTTCCTCCACTTACTCTCAGTATTGATCTATTTTTCTGCCAGAGTTCTCAAACAGTAAAAGAGAGACTGTGGCTGCCAGACAATAGTTTGTGAAGCTGAAAAAAAAGTGTCAAAAAAAGTCCATAGTAAATGAAAAAGTTAGACTGAATAGTGAATGGAGGCAGGATGCAGTCACAGTGCATGGGCATGCTCTGCAGCGTAGTGAGGAGGGGCCAATTCCCTGGATCTCTCCATCTAACCCACCCACCCTTCCCGGCTGAAATGGACAGCACATTCCAGGCAAATTATGTATTTGGCGTCAGGGTTTCTATAAAACTGTGTGAGGCAAAGAGGGCCCCCATGAAACCCCAGCTCCCAGAGAGAGAGAGATACAGTGGAGCGAGGGATGGGGCAGACATAGTGAGGTAATGTAGAGGATAGTATGAACTGGCTCTGGGCCTGACTCCTCTCCTCATTCCCAGAGCCACAGAGCTCATCTAGCCATTTGCATCTGAGCCCCTTCCACCATTAAAGAACACTGTACTGTAATCAACATATTTTTAAACACTTTGGAATAGAACATTAATTCATTGAGTAGTGTAGCATTCCAGTTTAAGAGACACACTCCTAACTGCGAACTGAGATTATTCAGTTAATAAAAGTTAGTCTGAAGAGTTTCTTGATTGCTCACATTGCATCTCTAGTCAGGAAAGAGCCCCTTGTGATTACTCTGTCTGGGCCTATTTGTCTGACAGTGGAGATAAACCACTGATTGCTGAGCACAGCTCGCTACAGAACAAAAACTATGGCCAGGCAAGTACATTTCAATTGATTTGTTAATCCAGTTGCAGTGCAAATTTCTTTCCAAAAAATGTTTAATTCTCTGCATCATAAAAATGACCACAGACGATGGATTCCTTCTGAGCTTTTACAGGTATGTCTGGCTAGTCTTATTTCACACAGAGGGATAAAAAAGATAGTGGACAGAAGTTACGCTGTGTACATCTTATAGCATTTAACTGTGCAGTGAGACAAGGGGTTCCAGAATTCTGCACAGCTCACACTATGACAGACTGATAGGGACTGAAGATTGTTGCCTCAAAGAATGTGGTCCACAAAATACTGCGGGTCCCAAATTCTATGTGAAAACGCATGAATATCAAGCTTTCCATTGCAATTACGAACTCCCAGGGAAAAAGGCAACGACGCTTGGGCTAAATTTGGAAGGGGGACATGCAAATGTCTCTCTTGTTTTGTGTCTTGTTTACAACCTTGTTGGAGTTTGAAGTGGCGTGGATCTGACTGGGGAATCGATGGGGGAGAGCAGAGCACTGAGGCACAGTTCTCCTTTAATTTCTGTATTAAGGAGTTTTCTAAATTTAGTCCTGAGTGCAGGCTCCAGCTTTTTCACTGACATGTGGCAGAACTAGTCAGGAACTTGTCTGTTTTAGCATGGATGATTCATACTCAGGTGCCTGTGTATCTAAAATCCTGCTGTACAAACATTTGATCTGAGAGACCAGAGAACATAGAGCTCTCACTTTGACTTCGATTTAATAACTTCATAGAAACTTGAGTGGATCTTTCTTGTATGCACCTTTTTGTATGTAATAGCGCTGCAATGGATAGCTGTCGTTTTACAGGATCCTGATCAATTCTGCTATTTGTGGGGGGTTTTCCGCAGAGCTTAACTATTTTTTTACATAATGTGTCTGCCATTGTTTGCTATGACTGAAAAGAGCTTCTGGACATCAGAACAGCGATCAATCACTAACCTCAATTTGAATTAAGATTTCTACTTCAACGAGTCTGCGGCGCAGGACATACTGCTCACCCCAGACCAGGCCTTAATCCCCAACTCAGAAAAGGAAGAGTAAGAGAGGCCGACGTGCTGGCACCCTGACGAAACTACGTCGGCGAGTAAATAAACCGTCTCTACCCTCCGTTCTATTGGCGAACGTACAATCACTGGAGAACAAACGTGACGTGTTCTGTTCGAGACTATCCTTTCAACGGGGCCTGAAGAACTGTAATAGCCTATGTTTCTCGGAGTCATGGCTGAACAACAGAATGGACAATTTACACTGAGTGTAGAGAACATTATGAACACGTACTCTTTCCATAACAGACTGACCAGGTGAAAGCTATGATCCCTTATTGATGTCACTTGTTAAATTCACTTCAAAATCAGAGTAGATTAAGGGGAGGAGACAGGTTAAAGAAGGATTTTTAAGATTTGAGACAATTGAGACATGGATTGTGTATGTGTGCCATTCAGAGGGTGAATGGGCAAGACAATAGATGTAAGTGCCTTTGAACGTGGTATGGTAGAACTGCAACACTGCTGGTTTTTTTCACGCTCAACAGTTTCCTGTGTGTATCAAGAACTGTCCACCACCCAAAGGACATCCAGCCAACTTGACGCATATGTGGGAAGCATTGCAGTCAACATTGGCCAGCATCCCTGTGGAACACTTTCGACACCTTGTAGAGTCCATGCCATGACAAACTCAATATTATTAAGGTGTCCTTAATGTTTCTACCTGTTTTTTCTATTGATTGGCAGCCTCGGGTAAGCTCAAGGGGGTAGGTGTGTATCTCTTTCTTAACAACAGCTGGTGCGCAATCTCTAATATGACTTTTCTCCCTCGCCCTCCATTTGGCAAATCTGACCAAATGGAGGGCGATTACATGCAAAACTCAGAGGAAGTACCAGTGACACAGTCAATAAAAAAAGCGGTCCGATGAAGCGGACACTAGACTACAGGACGGTTTCGCAAACACAGACTGGAATACATTCTGGGATTCATCAGGTGGCATTGAGGACTTTACCACATCAGTAACAAATTCATTAATAAGTGCTTCGATGACATCGTCCCCACAGTGACCATACGTACATATCTCATACCAGAAGCCATGGATTACAGGCAATATTTGCAAGGAGTTAAAGGCTAGAACTGCTGCTTTCAAGGAGCGGCACACTAATCCGGACGCTTATAAGAAATCCCGCTACGACCTCCGACCAGCCATCAAACAGGCAATGCGTCAATACAGGACTAAGATCAAATCCCACTACGCCGGCTCTGAAGCTCATCGGATGTAGCAGGGCTTGTAAACTATCACAGATTACAAAGATAAACCCAGCCGCGAGCTGTTAGTCTACACCTGTTGTTTACGAAGCATGTGACAAATAAAATTTGATTTGATCTTTAAATGAATACGTAGGTCAATAGTCTGGTCTGTTGAAGAGCTCAGTGAAAATAATCCTTCCATCAAATTCTTCTCGTGGAGCATAACTCGAAAAGACACACCCATGTTTGTGGCAAGTCTGTGAAAACAGAGGGTTAAAAATAACACAGGTGAGCCAAAGCCCAGCCTGTGTCTGCCACATCATAAATATCAAACTCATATGCTTACAGCCAACGGCAGGCCAGCACAAGTTAAGGGCGCAGGGGAGCTCAAATCTCCATGGCGCGGTCATGGGCGACATTGCTTCCTTCACTGATCTCCATATGTTGACGTGTAAAATGCAGGACCACACACAGGCCCGAATGCCTCTGAGAACAGCATTTTACCTGCATTTGGACACCTTACAAGTATGCGGAATCAACACAGGTGGTATGCTGAGGTGCCGCCCTCTGCCAAGGGACCCTTTGAAATGACTGAGAACCTATTTGGTAATGGACGTCTAAGTAAAATAAGCTCAGAGGCTGGTCTAAGTGCAAAAGTACTGTACCAGATAAGCTTATTCTCTCAAGCAAACATCTCTGTACAGAAACAAACACTTTACTAGGTACTGCAAATGTAAACCAGACACTCCAAACATGCTCCCAATATAATTTAAATGTATGCCCAATTTACCAATATATTGAGTATACCAAACATTGGGAACACCTAATGCTTTGCTGGCTTTAACAGCTGACCAATCAGTTTGCTGCCAATTGTATTGATCGCGTACTCACATTTTGCAAATGTTATCGCAGGTGCAGCAAAATGCTTATTTTTCTAGCTCCAACAGTGCCGTAATACTGAACAATACACACAAATTTCCCAAAATAAAATGAATGAAATCAAGACATTTCAGAATGACCAATGTCAGAGTCTGGAATATAAATATACACTGAGTGTGCAAAACATTAGGAACACATTCCTAATATTGAGTTGCACCCCTTTTTCCCACAGAACAGCCTCAATTCATCTGGGCATGGATTCTACAAGGTGTCAAAAGCATTCCACAGGGATGCTGGCCCATATTGACTCCAATGCTTCAGTTGTGTCAAATTGGCTGGATGTCCTTTGGGTAGTGGACCATTCTTGATACACATAGGAAACTGTTGAGCGTGAAAAACCCAGCAGCATTGCAGTTCTTGACACAAACCGGTGCCTGGCACCTAATACCCTACTCCATTCAAAGGCACTTCAATATATTGTCTTGCACATTCACCCTATGAATGGCACACATACACAATCCATGTCCCAAGGCTTAAAAATTATTCTTTAACCTGTGTCCTCCCCTTCATCTACACTGATTGTAGTGAATTTAACAAGTGACATCAATAAGGGATCATAGCTTTCACCTGGTCAGTAAGTCATGGAAAGAGCAGGTGTTCTAAATGTTTTTTTATAGTCAGTGTACATAATACAGCTCATTCAACATAAAGACCTTACAGTCTGCCTAAATAGTTTGAAAAATGTATTAATTCTGGGAAACTAATAACAGAAAATGTTCATATTATAGCAGAAATTTAAGTTGAAAACAACGTTGTGTAAAAATAAACAAACACGCTATATTTACAGATTTTACGCCTCGTGTCTCAGATGGATAAATTGTATAAAGCACTAGATCCAAAAACAGATCTGCGACATTTGGCAGATAAAAGCCATGAAAAAAATCATAATATTACCATGTGTCAATACATGGGGAGGGTTATGAACAAAGTGGCTTATGAAGATCAGACTGACAATCAGGCACCGAGGAGAGCAGGCCTTCTGAAGTGGCCCTGTCTGAAGGCTCACATGAGAAATGTGATTGGCACATGGTGGGACAGAGGCAGCTTTTGGGCCACACGGAATGTAAACAGCCAAATCAAACTTAAAATCAGGAGAGCGAGGGCCTGAATACAAAACTGTGGGCGCCCTTTCAACTACAAAGGCAGCCCCGTAATGGTGCCGTTTCAAAGTTTCACACTGAGCTGCCTACTGTAAGCAGCGTAGAGAACATGTCTCAAAAAATGCCCTGACAAGAAACCCTTTTATTCCGAGCTTCATCAAAGGGCCGACAGTAGAGATGCAAGCTCCTGTGGGCTGTCCGTCTGAGATGAGCAGGGAAATATTGAAAGTCACCACATTGCAGCAGATAGCGTAGCAGTTGGGCCAGTAACCGAAAGGTCGCTGGTGGTTCGAATAACCAAGCTAACAAGGTGAAAAATCTGTCAATGTGCCCTCGAGCAAGACACTTAAACCCAACTTGCTCCAGGGGCATCGTACTACTATGGCTAACCTGGTTTTAAAAAACACATTTCATAGATATCTGATGTTTGTGGCAATAAAACATTATTTTTCATGATATTTTTATCTGAGAGACTTGTGGGGGTAGTTTGTGTGTGTGGTAATTTCCTTCAAATCCTTAGCCCCTAACTCTGATCTTTGCACATGCACTATCTGTAGTGTGAGCATCCTATATCCTAGTTTCCCTGTTTATTTGATTAATGACATAGTATCCAGGACATGAAACAGGGGGTATAATGATAGTGAAGTGGGAGAAGCATTTGTCAATGCATTGGTTCCACCTGTGCTGAGTTAAGCATTGAGCACAAAATAAATGTGCAGTAGGTAGTCTTTCCAACCGGATTGCATGAAAGTACCTGAACAGCTTGTCAAAAAACATTCATATCCTTGTAACCCATTCAATGCCTGCAACACTCTGACAAGCTTCAGACATAGGCCTATAGTGTCAGTTGGAAATAAGCCACTTTAGAATGTCTGTTGGTAAAAAAAGAAAATCCCCATTGGGTTTACCACAACATCTTGGATTCACATTATCTGATGCACTTCCCAGGTAATCCCTTAGTGGAAAGCAGTAGTTCCTTTGTTTGGGATAGTGGCCCCGATACAGAAATCATATTTCTGCCCAGCCATTTAAGGTTTGTCTTGAAGCTTAATGTCTTTCCAATGTGGAATGCAGCAATATGAAAAGGCCAGAAAACAGAAACAATGTACTGGTTTATCACTTGTAACATGTATCACTAGTGACTCTTTATTCTGTGAGTCCAATTAAAAGAGTCTGTGTCGGCTTGTGATGAAAAGGCCATATTGCAACGCCTGAGCATATCCTGTCAGAAAGACTCACCGGTGGCAGTACCGCAGCAAAGTAAATATGTAGTCATCAATAATGGAGGTGGAATCTTCAGTGTCCTCTCTGCTGTCTGGTCTGATCCTCCAGACAGGACTTTGCCTAGTTCCTCTTCAACTGTCATGACTAATATCATCAGATGGGTCTTACCATGATTATTGCAGGGCTCTTAACACAACCTTTCTTTATGCATACTTTGTGAGAACTATGTATGGCTTTCAAGACTCAATTTACACTCAGTGTGTGCGTGAGGGGGGGGGGGGGGGGGGGGGGGGGGGGGCAACCAGATGACTAAGCCTTTTGTTTAGAATGATTAATAATAGCAGTTAATGTTTCTGACTAGATTAATGGGTCACTCTTTCTAAACAAATACAAAATCCCCCCCCCCCCCAAAAAAAAAAAAAACATTCTGTGTGAGAGAGTATAACAAAATAGCCTAAATAATGCAAGGTATCTGTGCCAAAATATGTATTCCTTAAGCTATAAACATTAGACACATGTCATTATAGCTGAACTTGAGAATATATTTCGTTTCAGAATTACATTTATCCGGGTTATGACCTTCCAACAAATGCAAGTAAAGTAGGCCTATTACAAAATTGCATTATATTTAGATAACAGTGGAGGCAAAGTCATATGAACTTAACAATGCCTAAATTAAATGTAATCAATGTTGACTATTGTTAGACAAAATGGAATGCACAACGCTTTAACCGTTTAAATAAAGACATACACAATAACACTGCAGCCTATGGATTAATAAGGGAAACAGCACAATGTGCTTCTATCAATTATCAGAGGGGTTACTGTGGGTACAATATCAGGCATTATATTCTGGGCGCCAAAAGCGCACCTCGCGTGAGAATTATAAATCAGTCATAAAAGCGTCAACATGTTCTACATTTCTTTGTTTTAAATCAGACGGGGAAAAAAAATGCGATTAAGGCACAATAGCTTAGGCTACGTGAAAATATTCCTCCCAAAAATCCATGAATCAGTTGAATCCAAAACAGCGAGAACAAATTCCGATGGGGAAAGAACAGTATAGGAGCATAGCAGTCAAATGCACCCATATTGTCTTTTCAAACAAATACAATTATTTCAAAAGGCGATGGCAAATGTCGCACTGGGCACAATAGCTGAGGAAACACATTCCTGTGATTGATTGTGAGATCAACCTGTTCCCTGGCCGCAGCAGAGCTTGGCTATGGCGGACACTCGGTGGCAAGGAAAACAATGGTCGAGAATAAACGGCATAGGGATGAATAAGAATAACATTTCCGGCACATTTTTTATAATTGAATTAATCTTGGGATGGAAATATTGTCCCTTGAAAAATACACGCATTGTCTCATTCCCCCTCCTGACATGATATGCAAAACCTGTGAGACTCAGAGTGACGTGTACATTTCAAGCGCATTCCTTTTGATAGTAGCCTAGGGGCCACCTATATCGATATTACGACCCCTATTCATTTGAAAAACATTACTTTCGTATGTAAAATCCATGCAAAGACGACAAATCCAAGAAATTTGAGTTTAATTTGCTTTTAGTAAGCTACTAGGTTCATTGACATTTAGAAATCAGAAAAAAAGAAATAAAAAAAGTAACCCAATAGGCTATTGATTTCAAATGTTTATCTATACTACCTACATAAATAAGTATGGTGTGATTGGTAGTAGGGGGTTGTTTAAATGTGACATACACATCGAGTATCCTTCATGAAAACGAATATACTTGCAAACGTTATCGAATCACATTCATTATGATTCGTCCAATAACACCTAAATTCCATGAGACTATTGATTGTCATTCGCACCCACCAAGCAATTTTCATTTGGAATAACATATTTAGAGATTAGGCTATTTCAAACACCAAACCAATTACATTTGCCCAATATGCAAAAACCACTCTCAAGTTGCTACTGTCGATTATTCAAGAATCAATTCAAATTCAGTCTTAGATTACTTGAACCTGTTGAAATCAATTTAAAGAAGCGATGTATAAAGTTTGTGTAGGCTACGTGCTTAATTTAAACTGCAGCCTATGTCGATATATAACTTTCAATTGTAAAAACATTTAAATATAGCAAATCATGAAAGCAAAAGTGTCTCGTGCACTCGTTTAAAATCTATTGAGCGCACAATTCAAACGAAATAAAGCATACAACTTGGTTATTACCTCAATGGTAGGCTAAACTATTTCAGATTAAAAACACGCACATTTGAATTTGGGTAAGCAAATCCATGTCTACGGGATAGCCTATGGCTACGCATAAAGAGTAGAAATCACAAGTTCACTGGACTTCCTATCTATAACACGTATTTTTCAACAGATGAACACTACCACGACAAACTATGCGGAAACTAGACATTGGCTAACTGTTTTCATATTATTAAAATAGCTAGTAGTCTACAAAACACTTCCCTAAATAAAGAGGTCACACTGGGCAAGACTTCGCAAGAGGCTTTTCTCGAATATAATACCTATAAACAGCTATTATGGAAAGCATATTGTCAAAGCATTTCGTATATTTCTTCTTCAAAAGCAATATTTCCCCGTGTAAAACATTTAAGATAACATAAATAAGTCACCTAACTCTTCTGCACCCAACTCGTTTCATTCAGCACCACAGCGCCACCCGCGAGAGCTCTAGACAACAAACGCACTTATTTTCTTTAACAAAATTATTCAAACAAATCGCATCAAGAACATAAAATACATCCTCTCAAAAGTGTTAAGTTTCCAGTTTTGCACTAGAATAGTCTTCCATGAGTGTTGAATCGCTTTCGGTCCCCGAATTGCCATAGTGACCGCTTCCCCTCGGCCATGATGTCTGATCGATGGGAATTGAACAAAGAGGATCAATTTCCGATCAACGAGAGAGCCGCTTTAATCAATGGGAGAAGAGAGCTCCAAAAGCGGCCACAAACACCGGCAAAGAGGGGCTCAAGAGCGAAGCCACAACTCGACAACGGGTTTCCACACATAAGGCTTCAAGAAAGCAGAGAAACTTGAAGGAAAAAGGCTGACCTGCAGCTGCTGTAAATCTAAGCGCTTCCAATATTGAAACATCGATCCCGCATTGGCCGCCATCTTGAGACATATTGAGACTGAGTGAGAGGCTGATAGAGAGAGCGCGAGGGGCTGGAGTTCAGTAGAAAGGAGGGGGAGCGCGCGCAAAACACGGAGCGGAGCAATTGAACAGGGCCATCGCTTATTGAACATGTGCGCGGAATGGAGTTATTGAACAGGAACCTGTAATATTGAATAGGGCCACGGAATATAATTATTGAATGGGAGTTGGCAATTTCTTTAACAGCTAAAACACGGGATGGATCTTCCACGTAGATCGTGAACGATGCAGTAAGATTTGTTGTCGAGTGTGCATTTTGGACTGCTTATTCGTTTTTCGACCTGTTATTGCCAATATTGCTATTTCATATTGCCTACTATACATTAGAAAATGCATGCCAAATGTAGTTACTCATGTTTTACATTTAGGCTATTGTTTCTGTAATTTCTTTGTGCAATCTATTCATCAATGCTCAAATGCATTTAATGATTGTGGATTAAGATTATCATTCTATAATAGTTAGTTTTTACACTAGTCATGTTACTAGTTCTTTGTGGCAGCCATCTTTTAAGTCAAACAATTATTTTGTGAACCGTCAGTCCTCTTTCAAGTGAAAACAAACAAATTAAAACGTATAAACGCCTTTTGTAAATTTAAACGTATAAACAAACGCCTTATTGAAGTGTTCTTACTTGAACAAGCCACCACCAATCAATTGATTGGTAGTTTTATAGTGGGGATATTTGTTGATAAAAAAGGAAACAGTGTCTGATCAAATGCATTTTATTTAGGTCTCTATAGTTTGATATCGTTATATTGAGGTTGTTAACTTTGATATTAGAAAGGAATCAAATTAATCATGATAAAACTCTGTAAGTTTTTTTTTTAAATAACACTGATAGGGGGTTAGACCTATTTTATTGTAAATTCATTCCTGCACAGAATGTTTTACTTGAAATGTTTTAAATAAATGTAGTAATTGCAATGTATAGTTTGCATTGTAAAAACATGACTATATGTTCATGGACTAATGTTTATTAATACTTCAGCCGTCTCAACAATGTGTGCTTGAATTTGAACTTGAATTTGGGACAACAGCGCCCCTCTAGGTCTGAAATAGGAATACGAGCAACCTGCTTGAATCTATAGGTTTCAATGTTGTGCTATATACATTATGCTATTTTCGATTGTAAAGTTTCCTTCTTTTGACTTTAAAAACTATTCACCAACACATTTTCTCAGATTTTACAGATCTAAAATAGCCTAAAGTAAACTTGAATAATTTAGTCACAACTTTGGTGTATTTGTTTTTGTTTATAATAGAGAAAATGTATATATTAAGGTCAAATAACTAATGTAAACTTTTAACACATTTAAGAACATGAATATTGCTTGATGTCAGTTTTAATTATTTTAAAGTCCCCAATAAAAAAGAATCATGTAATCACAGTGATTATAAAGCCAAGTATTGTTCACTCCTGCACACATACTATTGACATCATTATTTATTTGCCTTAATACAGCAGGCCTGAATGTAGTGTTATCTTTTTATATATATATATTTTCCTTAGTCACAGACTGTTCAAAAAATGTGTTATGCTGATAAAGGTTATTTATATAATATACATATATTTATATAATATGAAGTTCAACTTAAATTTGCATTTTACACTTTTGTTGAACCCTGCACAGTACAAAATTATACATTTAGCTGTCTTAGAAGCAACCATTTTTCCAGACTATTTGTATATCATTGTACAAGAATGTTTATTTCCATGACAATCTGAAAATGTTCCATTCTATTGCATTTGAAGAAAACAGTATAGCCTTTCTAAGTTACCATAGAATCAGAAGCTGTTTCACCCAGCCACAATTGCTCCCATTGAAAATTCCTGGCTCTTAAAGCTCTTTGGCTCATTAGTGGCAGAATAACTTGTTGAAAAGTAAAGAGAAACACCAGACACATTTAGCATTTATCAAAATCCCATGGCACCGCATGCAAGCCCACTTGAGGAGAAGGAAATGCATACTTGTTCGACCCTGTCATTTGATGCATGTAACCGTACATGTATTTAAGATCCCCCATAAGACCTAGTGCACCAAACTAGTCTGTTCTCCTAAACGTACGGATTTGAGAATCACACCCCCAAACAGACATTACGTTATCTAATGAATCATTCTAAGAAGCAAAGAGTAAATTAATGCTTTTAGGTGAAACATCTGTGGATTCTATTAAACCACAAAATGGCCTGCTTGAGAACATATAGAGGCTACCAATTTATACAGCCAATAAACTGATGTACCGAAACAAGTTATCTTAGACTACCTCATTTCAAATTCAATACATTTAGAACACTACTAAATACTAAGTCAACCATAGGAGCAGGCTGCCATTTATTCATAGTGAGTACAAACCTCCTACAATCCCTCCTAAAATCCCCGTCAACTTATTCATGGATGCACTTTCCGTTTATGAGTGACTTTTCCCTCATTCACCCACATACATTTTCTCTCAGTTAATGCTTGGGCTGGGTGGGGTGCACAATGATTAGAAATCAAACCTGAAAGACAGGCCAGCATGCCCTTTTCCATTGCAGCCAAGGGTATCATTACCGTGAGAGAGAGAGAGAGAGAGAGAGAGAGAGAGAGAGAGAGAGAGAGAGAGAGAGAGAGAGAGAGAGAGAGAGAGAGAGAGAGAGAGAGAGAGAGAGAGACTATTATCTCACTGTGTCTGTTTAGTCGTGCACTTTCCCCCACTAGAACCCTCCCAGGCACAGGTATTGGTCTAGAACATTTTCAATTAAATTATTAGAGTATAGGAGAACATACAAAGGCACACAAACACTCATAAAGTGCCTTCGGAAAGTATTTAGACCTCTTGACTTTTTCCACATTTTGTTTCGTTACAGCCTTATTCTAAAATGGAGTAAATCTTTTTTTTTCGCTCATCAATCTACACACAATACCCCATAATGACAAAGCAAAAACAGTTTTTTAGAAATGTTTGCTAATTTATAAAAATAAAAACTGAAATATCACATTTACACAAGTATTCAGATCCTTTACTCAGTACTTTGTTGAAGCACCTTTGGCAGTGATAACAACCTCATGTCTTTTTGGGTATGACGCTACAAGCTTGGCACACCTGTATTTTGTGAGTTTCTTCCATTCTTCTCTGCATATCCTCTCAAGCTCTATCAGGTTGGATGGGGAGCGTCGCTACACTACTATTTTCAGGTCTCTTCAGAGATGTTTTGATCGGGTTCAATTTCAGGCCCTGGCTGGGCCACGTAAGGACATTCAGAGACTTGTCCCGAAGCCACTCCTGTGTTGTCTTGGCTGTGTGCTTAGGGTTGTTGTCCCGTTGGAAGGTGAACCTTCGCCCCCAGTCTGAGGTCCTGAGCGCTCTGGAGCAGATTTTCATCAAGGATCTCTTTGTACTCTGCTCTGTTCATCTTTCCCTCCATCCTGACTAGTCTCCCAGTCCCTGCCACTGAAAAACATCCCCACAGCATGATGCTGCCACCACCATGCTTCACCGTAGGGATGGTGCTAGGTTTCCTCCAGACGTGACGCTTGGCATTCAGGCCAAAGAGTTCAATCTTGGTTTCATCAGACCAGAGAATATTGTTTCTCATGATGTGAGAGTCCTTTAGGTGCCTTTTGGCAAACTCCAATCGGACCATAAAGGTCTGTTTGGTGGAGTGCTGCAGAAATGGTTGTCCTTATTAAAGGTTCTCCCATCTCCACAGAGGAACTCTGGAGCTCTGTCAGAGTGACCATCGGGTTCTTGGTCACCTCCCTGACCAAGGCTCTTCTCCCCCGATTGCTCAGTTTGGCCTGGCGGCCAACTCTAGGAAGAGTCTTGGTGGTTCCAAACTTCTTCCATTTAAGAATGATGGAGGCCACTGTGTTATTGGGGACCTGCTGCATAAATTGTTTGGCACCCTTCCCCAAATCTGTGCCTCGACACAATCCTGTCTCGGAGCTCTACGGAATATTCCTTCAAACCTCATGGCTTGGTTCTTTCTCGGACATGCACTGTCATCTGTGAGACCTTACATAGACAGAGGTCTACCATTCCAAATCATGTCCAATCAATTGAATTTACCACAGGTGGACTCCAATCAAGTTTTAGAAACATAACAAAAAGATCAGTGAATACAGGATGCACCTGAGCTCAATTTCGAATCTCATAGTAAAGGGTCTGAATACTTATGTAAAGAAGGTATTTCCATGTTTTATTTTTAAAAAATGAGCATTTCTAAAAACCTGTTTTCACTTTGTCATTAAGGGATATTGTGCGTAGATTGATGGCTATATCTATGCCTATATGTTTATCCGTTTTAGAATAAGACACCATTGTAACAAAATGTGGAAAAGGAAAGGGGTCTGAGTACTTTCCGAATGCACTATATGTACAGTACAGACAGATAGGTTGACATATAGACAGACACATGACATGCACACACAATGACCTAATCCTAATCATGAATAATATATACAGTTGAAGTCGGAAGTTTACATACACCTCAGCCAAATACATTTAAAAATACATCACAATTCCTAACATTTAACCCTGGTAAAAATTCCCTGTCTTAGGGTCAGTTAGGATCACCACTTTATTTTATGAATGTGAAATGTCAGAATAATAGTAGAGAGTGATTTTATTTATTTCACCACAGCTTTGATTTCTTTCACCACATTCCCAGTGGGTCAGAAGTTTACATACACTCAATTAGTATTTGGTAGCATTGCCTTTAAATTGTTCAACTTGGGTCAAACGTTTCGGGTAGCCTTCCACAAGCTTCCTCCAATAAGTTGGGTTTTCCTCCTGACAGAGCTGGTGTAACTGAGTCAGGTTTGTAGGCCTCCTTGAAGGCACATGCTTTTTCAGTTCTGCCCACAGATTTTATATAGGATTGAGGTCAGGGATTTGTGATGACCACTCCAATACCTTGATTTTGTTGTCCTTAAGCCATTTTGCCACAACTTTGGAAGTATGCTTGGGGTCATTGTCCATTTGGAAGACCCATTTGCGACCAACCTTTAACTTCTTGACTGATGCCTTGAGATGTTGCTTCAATATATCCAGATAATTGTCCTTCCTCATTATGTGTGTGAAGTGCATCAGTCCCTTCTGCAGCAAAGCACCCCCACAACATGATGCTGCCACCCCCGTGCTTCACGGTTGGGATGGTGTTCTTCGACTTGCAAGCCTCCCCCTTTTCCCTCCAAACATAACGATAGTCATTATGGCCAAACAGTTCTATTTTTGTTTCATCAGACCAGACATTTCTCCAAAAAAGTACGATCTTTGTCCTCATGCGCAGTTGCAAACTGTAGTCTGGCTTTTTTATGACGGTTTTGGAGCAGTGGCTTCTTCCTTGTTGAGTGGCCTTTCAGGTTATGTCGATATAGGACTCGTTTTACTGTGGATATAGATACTTTTGTACCTGTTTCCTCCAGCATCTTCACAAGGTCCTTTGCTGTTGTTCTGGGATTGATTTTCACTTTTCGCACCAAAGTACGTTTATCAATAGAAGACAGAATGCGTTTCCTTCCTGGGCGGTATTACGGCTGCGTGGTCCCATGGTGTTTATACTTGCATACTATTGTTTGTACAAATGAACGTGGTACCTTCAGGCGTTTGGAAATTGCTCCCAAGGATGAACCAGACTTGTGGAGGTCCACAATTTTTTTCCTGAGGTCTTGGCTGATTCTTTTTGATTTTCCCATGATGTCAAGCAAAGAGCCACTGAGTTTGAATGTAGGCTTTAAAATACATCCACAGGTACACCTCCAATTGTCTCAAATAATGTCAATTAGCCTATTAGAAGCTTCTAAATCCATGACATAATTTTCTGGAATTTTCCAAGTTGTTGAAAGGCACTGTCAACTTAGTGTATGTAAACTTGTGACCCACTGGAATTGTGATATAGTGAATTATAAGTGAAATATTCTGCCTGTAAACAATTGTTGGAATAATTACTTGTGTCATTCACAAAGTAGATGTCCTAACCGACTTGCCAAAACTATAGTTTGTAAACAAGAAATGTGTGGAGTGGTCACCTCCACATCACCTCCTCTCACTCTCTGTTTAAGAGGACTTATTCCAGTGAAATGCTCAACTCGTAATGAGACTAAATTGGACAACTATTAGTAACTAAATAGAGAAAAGATGAGTTTCGGCTATAAGTTACAGTTCTGAATGGAGAAAAGATGAGTCTCAATTAAGCTAGACTTTTGTAGAAATGTTGAACAAATGTATATTGTCTTTGAAGAGGAGAAATTACATTAATCAAAGACAAATCCTGGAGAAAATGTGCTGAAAGCACTTGAGCTTGAAATGCATGTATCACTTTTTCTCCCCCCACACATATAGGATTTATTTAAACGATTCTGTCGGATTCTCTCTCTCTCACTTTCTCTCTCTCTCTCTCCATCTCTTCCTTTCTCTGCCCTTCTCTCTTTCCCTTTCTCTACATGTCCCCCCCCCCCCTCTCTCCCCGTTTCTGTCTCCTTTCCTCAGTCTCCCACTCTCTTGCTAGACATTGAGTGAGTGTCGTAGATACACCGTCAGTCCTGGCCTCATCAGGGCCGTCCATTTAAAGCTAATCATGCATGTGAGTGCGTCAGTATTGCAGGGACCAGCTAGCTCCTCTCTCTCTCTGGGGGATATCTGTGCCTTAACAAGGCACTTCGGCGTGACGATTGTGTTTGCGCAGGGGAAGATGGGAACTGAACAGACACGGATGGGCAAGTTTGATGAAGGAGCGTTTCCCAACATCTCCTTTCAGAAAAGAAAGAAAGAGAGAGAGAAAGAGAGAGAGAGACGGAGGAAAGAAGGAGAAAGGTGGGGTAGGGGGCTTTCTGATGATTAATTATGTTTGGGTTTCCCAATTAAAATGGAAAATTACTGTTAATCAACCTGCCAACTTGGTGTGCTGCGGTGAAGAATGGTACCAACGTTTTACATTACATGTACAGGAGGACGTACAGCAGTGAATATCACTTAAAGAAAAATGAATAGTAGCATACACACACATCATCATTCTTCAAATGGAATTCTTATTCAAAATGACAGTACATTGTGCACTGAAACTGTAGAGATAAAAATACATAAATTGTGCCGTGGGCTAATTCAAACAAAGCATTGCTATGCAAATGGACTACAACAATAGCAGTGACATGCTGAATGAACATAGGCCATGAGGGAACTGAGAAGGAGACACTTTCCTGTCCCCATCTCCCCTGGCTGGGCTCCCTTGTGTGACTGTCAGAAAGTCACACACACACATACATGTGCATGCACACACAAACATTCATACAAGTGTGCAGGAAAAGCTGATGAAGACAGAGGGGGGAGAGGGGGAACAGAGGAAGCAGTGTTAACTCAGGTACAGTAAGAGGAAAGAGTGAGAGAGGAGCCATGTTGAAGTATAGCTCAGAAGGGAGAGGGAGAGAGGGAACATAAGTATAGCTCACACATTAAGTAAGAGGGAGAGAGAAAAAGGGAAAAGAAGAGAGCTGAAATCACACAGAGGAAGAGAGGAAGAGTGAGACAGGGAGCTGTAGCAGATAGTAGCCCACGCGTGCAGTGCGGTGCTGAGGAGGGGATTGGGATTTGAGGAGGGCCCCAGTAGACCCCTGAGGCTCTGTGCTCCTCCCCTCTCCTCAGCAAGGGGCTCAGGGAGCACTCAGCCCAGCATCTTCCCTCCCACTGGCAATTTGTTTTCCTAACCCACCAGAGCCTGGTGCTACCACTACCGCTGTTGCTACTGCTGCTGCCCCTCTCTCTCCCTTTCTCTCTCTCTGACTTCTTCTCCCTCTCTCGCTCTCTCTCAGTCAGGGCCCTCTGGGGAGCCCAATTAGGGCCGTCTCCCCCACACGAAGATCTACCCATGACTCCCCGCTTCTCCTCCTCGTCTTTTTTTAATCAAATAAGAATCCTCTTGAGGCTAGTCCTTGTTTTAAGGAGACGGCATGCTGAATTAAATTTTAATTAAGGAAATGCTAGCCTTTTAGAAGACATCGGAAATGAATGGAATTGAGAGGGTGAGTTGAAAGCCACCCAGCGAGCATTGTTGGGTGCTTGTCTGTGGGAGTGTTTGTGTGTATGTGGGGGATGGAATGTAAATCATATTATAGTGCCATCATTGGTTCAAGTAGAGGTTCATCATTGGAATAATTTGATAGATGATTAATGTCATATCATATTGCATTACTATATATCAGACAGAAATAAAAACAAATATTCTGTGGGATAAATATACATTCTTTTTCAGGTACTTACTAAATATGTCAACAAAGTTAATGGACTAACATCAAAGATGGAGGTTCATCCACTCTCTCTACCTGGTATTGTTTAGTTTCACTGTAAATTGAAACGTGTCAAGTATGACCAGTGCCCTTCTCTGGGAATACGTCGCCATCTACTGACAATCATGTGAAATTACTATTTAGCTGAGGTATATAATATCCTTCTGTCAGAGATAGCTAAACCACTTAGTATATGTATTAATTCATTAACATATTTTCACCTTCCAAAAAAGCTTTGTTAATGCACGGTACTTTACCTTGGCATTATCTTTCATTATCTCTGCAGAATCTAGGAGTTCCCTCACCCTAATTTTGGGATGGCAGGTAGCCTAGTGGTTAGACCGTTGGGTCAGTAACTGAAAGGTTGGTAGATTGAATCCCTGAGCTGACAAGGTACAAATCTGTCATTCTGTCCCTGAACAAGGCAGTTAACCCACTGTTCCTAGTCCGTCATTGTAAATAAGAATTAGTTCTTAACTGACTTACCTAGTTAAATAAAAATGTACCTTCTGTAATAGATCAAGCTTGTTCTTCTAGGCTGAGGTTTTGCCATACGCTTACAATTATTAAATCTCAGATCTCCACAATTGTTTAGGGGGAAGAGGTCAATTTCAGATAGGGTCAGTATGATGTCAATTTCACAGTTAGCAACCGCAATTTAATCACCGGGGGGGAGGGGGGGGGGGGGGGGGGGGGGGGGGGGGGGGGGGGGCTGAAGGCCTGACCGATAGAGTGGCCTAAAGTAAATTGAGCTTGCCAAAGCCCTATGACAACAGTGAGCTTCAGGTGGATCAGGTGGATCAGATGGATCCTTTCCCCCTGTCAGGGAATTAGTCAACACAGACAAAACATTCACTTGGAAGGGTCTAATAATAGGGACTACACTCAAAGATGCGCATACTCTCACCGGGCTAAATTCTAATATGAGAGACACATGCAAAACTTGGATTTTTGTGCAAATGTGAGACCTTGTCCCTGTCCCTAAACGCTTATTTCTCCTCTCCGTGTGGACAGTAGATCTGAAAGGAATGCCATTTGGCCATTCGGCAAACACTCCCCTGAGTCAGATATAATTAGAGTACATATTGTGCATGTAGCCCTACATGCAGTAGGGGGAGAATTCTAGAAGTGATTGACATGCCTGGTAGTCTATGATGTGAATACAGTGATTGACAGGGCTGGAAGGAAATGGAGGAGGACCTTGAGGGTGCAAGAATAATGCCTGGAAGGAGTCCAAGTCATCTGTGTTAGTGGAGCAATGCAGTGCCCATGGCACTGTTGCCCCTTGAGACCTTGACTCCTCGCCGCTCCCTCTGCTTGGAGAAGCACCCAACATGGACAGAAACCTCCATTGGCCCTCCATGAATATCCTCACCCTGGTCCACACAATGTCGTGCCAGGGGCCACAGCAATAGGACATTCTCCACAGTCTTCAAAGTCTCCCCAAACCCATTCGTATTACGAGCAAATGTTATTTTACTGTACACACACTCACATGCACACACACACACACACACACACACACACACACACACACACACACACACACACACACACACACACACACACACACACACACACACACACACACCTATATATCACTCTGCTAAAATAGGCCTCTCTTCTGTGGAGATGAGTTACTGCCGTCTGACACAACAATGGTCACCTGTTTTCCACACAAACATATAAAGCGTCGCCAGCACAACAGCAATCCATATCTGTACAACTGAGGTCAATAGGAGCTATTTTCTCGCTTGACCGTTCAGTTTGAAGGGCTTATGTTTCTATCAAGAATCTGGTGTTTGGCTTATACTACCCAGACACATCTGTGCTGCCAATAGTGACATACTTTGGTCCCAAAAATGTTGAGCTGTGAGCACAACTGAATTGCTTGAAAAAAGTGAGCTATCTTGAGTGTGCAGCTGACTTGAGCTGTGTCAATGTTATTTACTGCAGTCATCGATATAGTGGCTGCTCAATGCTCAACTCTCTAAAGAAATATCTTAGGGTTATAGGATTATAATGTTTAATTGTGAGACAATGCAACAGTTTAGTGTTCAACAATGCCTGCCATGACCTCAGTGCCCTTATCTGATCCAGTCATGGTGTCCAACCCTCCTATTAGTGAAAAGCCCCACCACAGCTGTTCAAAGCCTCTCCTTCCCACAAACTAGACAAGGGCATCAATTCATTACCGTGGTAATCTAGCGGGCTGAGATGCGGCGTTGCACACGTCCTAACTACACTCTTCGAGAAAAAAAAACACTATCTAGGAGAACCCTTTAAATAACTATTTTTGGCTCCAAGTAAGACCCTTTTGGGTTCCATGTAGAAGCCTTTCCACAGAGGGTCTACATGGAACCCAAAATAGGTCTATCTGTAACTAAAAAGGGTTCTCCTATGGGGACTGCCGAAGAACCCTTTTGGAACCCTTTTTCTAAGAGTGTACAGGACCAGTGAAGTCTGAGGCATTCTCACATATTTACAACTACCCATAACACCCCCCCCCCCCTAGCCCCCTCTCGAGGATAGGTGCCAGGTTTGAACTTCTAACCGTGTCCCCTGCTTCTAAGATAGTGTGTCACATAAACTGTTCAGAGCCACAGCACCCCTGGGTCAATTACAATGGGTGGCTGGGGGCGGTGGGTGTTAGTCCTCTATATGGCTGGCATGCCTAGGGTAATGTCCCCTCATTGTCTAAACATAGTGCAGGTGGGCAGGGGAGCCAAGTGTTTTGCTATATAAGTAACCAGGGTCACTTTTTAGTGTTCTCTCAAGAGTAAGTGAACAACTGAGAAACTCCTAACACAATGGTAAGAATGACACCTCCTTCACTCTCTCCTCTCAACTTGTCTCCATCTTCACCTTGAGGTTAACTAGGTGTCTCACTTCTATGGTGTCTAGGATGCTGAGAGTTCTTGGAGTAGCTAAACTTACTTCAGAAGTAGACCGCTGTTAATGTTTTTAAATGCATTTATTCAAACTCTATTAATAGCCATGCAGTTTTGTGACTGGATGCTGTGTTCTGTAGCTCAATGTAAGATGTTCATAGTTTTGGTTGTGCATTTGAAATACTATCAAGTAAATGATGACCTATTATTATTATTATTATTTTATGAAATATACCAGTAATTATATTAGTACTGTTATATTACTGTTATATTACATGATACTGTCAAAACTTCATAATGTCACTGTATGCAATCTGTATCAAAATGTATGCAATCTGTATCAAAATGTATGCAATCTGTATCAAAATGTATGCAATCTGTATCAAAATGTATGCAATCTGTATCAAAATGTATGCAAGCTGTTGCTATTCATCATAACATCAAAGAACTTGTCATTTCCTGTGTACCGATGTAGGATCTTATTTTGATCAAACTGTTGCAGGAGAACTTTACATTGAAGGACATGTAAAAATGTGTAGTGTATTTTAGGTTTAAAAAGGCTTCTGATGTTCAGAAATGTCTAATTTCAACTTTTAGACTTGATTTTCCCTTACGAACAAATGTACGAACCCCAACAATAATGTCCATTAATTATAATCCACATACTGTAATAATTCACATTTCCTGTTGCTGTAGGATTATTTTCCTGCTGTAGCAAACTGGCTTAAATTAAGATCCTACCTCTGTATCTCAGGCACCCAAGAAGGCAAAGAAGAAGGCAGCAGAGGCCAGCTCCAATGTGTTCTCCATGTTTGAGCAAGCCCAGATCCAGGAGTTCAAGGAGGCTTTCACCATCATGGACCAGAACAGAGACGGTTTCATTGACAAGAGTGACCTGAGGGACACCTTCTGTGCTCTGGGTGAGCTAAGGCTAATGTTAGTAACTCCTCTGGAGATTTCCCTTTGCATTATACAAGGGGTGGGTGAGGTTATCATCCTTGGAGAAGTAGTTGCGCAAGGGATAATCAACAAGGGCTATGCGTTCTATGGAGAATAATGAACGACACGCACGTGAGTGGAACTAACCTTCCACGTAGATGCATTTTTTTCAAGAGAACGCATAGAGCCCCGGGTTTACTATCCCTTGCGTAACTACTTCTCCAAGGATGTGGCTACAATTTAACACATTTGGCGCTATAAATGCGTTAATTTGCTGGATGAAATGTGTTCGACATCCACTGAAGTAGCTAGCAAGCCAATCAGACAGCTACAGTAGTTACCTTAGTAACCAAACAGACTTGCTAGTTTAGCTAACCAAACCATCAGCCCTAACTGCATAGGTGTGCTAATGAGTATGCACGACGCAACGTGCAGTGCCTGGATACAGAAGTAGCTAGCCAGTTAGCTTGGGTGCTTGACTGCCCTTGTGAGGTCAGAACGTTCGGGTCAACCCTACACATCGGCCATGCGCTCTGAACGAGCGACACGTTTTGATTTTAGGAACAGACAATCTGACAGCACAGTTGCAGTCACCAACGCTCTGGATAACATAACAGCCTAACCAGCTCTGCTAGGGCGAGTAATGTTCAGTGAGCTGTTTATCAACTTTCAAAGCAAAATTACTTCCCCATTGTTCCTCAACTGTAGTGTATTATATACCATTTTGTTGCTCTGAGTCTCTACTTTTATCCAATGTAAAAAACACAATTTCAAATGTTGCTACATAAGACCGATTTGAGCCTGTCGGTCACATATTGGCCATATACAGAGTACCACAAACCCTCGCGTTGGGTCATGCGTAAGAACAGCCCTTAGCCATGGTATTTTGGCCATAAACCACACCTCCTCGGGCCTTATTGCCTAATCTTGAATGCTGATTGGTTAAAACCGTATTCCAGCTGGTGTCAATTCCACAAGTTACCACTGGCTAAATCTGTGACATTAAAATGCCTGTTTACTCTGTTCAATTTGACTGCACAATCCACTGCCTCATCAGCCCAGCCAAGCAATTTATAAACTTGATCTCCATTATAAAAATCATCTAGACATTATCTCACATTTCTTTTAGACTAACATCTAGTTTTCAACAGCAGAGATCTGTATAAAACTTGCTGTCTATCTCTCCAACATTTGCAACATTGTTTCAATATTCAAATTCGATTTCCAACTGTCCCATAGTAATGACGGTGTCGGGAGTCGGGATGACACAGACAGGCAGGCAGCGTTTCTCAGCCAGTTGAAATCATGAATCTGCTGCATCCTTTTTATGGATATATACAAATAAATAAAACAAAACGAAGTGCAGCTAGTTTGCAGTCTTTCCAGCTTCAGTTTGAAGTAATCGTGTTAGCTGTGTTGTTGGCTAGGTCTTCTGAACAACAGTGTCCTGACGAGTGAGAAAATGTTCACACCTCATTAGCTCATTGTTATGGATGTTTATCTTGTGGAAGGATGAAATAGTCTGAATAAATTCATAAAAATAACATTTTTAATCAATAATGTCAATCATTATTTGAATATGTTGGTAACCCGTTGTATAACAGTGATAACAACACCCGTGCCAGTAGGTCCTCCAAACACCGGCTTATCGGGCAGTATCACTTAATTATAAACGGGTTATCAGCGTAATTATACCAGTAAATACATGGTATATGGTCTGATATACTATGGCTTTCAGCCAATCAGCATTCAGGGCTCAAACCACCCAGTTGTATAAAGGGAAATAATGCACACTATAATGCCCTTTAAGCCAATCAGAAAAAAGTATTCAACAATGCCATGGTTTAGAGTAGTTTAACACACCCTCTCTCCTCCAGCTATCTCCAATGAGACTGTTCTAAAATGTATTTAGAGAATGACTGATCCAAGCAACCATCTCTGACCATAAGACCTGTGCTGCTGTACTTTCCCACTTTCCCCACCTGTCACGCCCTGACTTGAGAGAGCCTTTTTATGTCTCTATTTTGGTTTGGTCAGGGTGTGATTTGGGTGGGCATTCTATGTTTTGTTTTCTAGGTTTTTGTGCTTCTATGTTTTGGCCGGGTATGGTTCTCAATCAGGGACAGCTGTCTATCGTTGTCTCTGACTGGGAATCATACTTAGGCAGCTTTCTTTCCCTGTTGTATTTTGTGGGTAATTATCTTTGTTAGTGGCACTATAGCCCTGTTAAGCTTCACGGTTGTTTTGTTATTTCTTGTTTTGTTGGCAACATTTTATATAAATAAAATAAAATGTATGTACACCACGCTGCACCTTGGTCTCCTTCCAACGACGGCCGTGACACTACCTGGTCATGTGAGTGATCCCAATGAACTCTGACCTGTATCTCTTCCTGTCCTGTGTGTCTCTGCAGGCCGTCTCAATGTGGGTAATGATGAGCTGGACGAGATGCTGAAGATGGCCCCTGGACCAATCAACTTCACCATATTCCTCTCTATGTTTGGCGAGAAGTTGAAAGGTCAGGCAACACCCCTGTATGGCCGACTAGGGCTTGCACATGTCATAGTGCATCACATGTAAACAGAAGCATTGTGGCTAGTTAATGCTTTACAACAATCATATATATTCAGACAGAAATTAAGAACTAGAATTATAATGAGGCAAATTACTACGGTATTTTCCTTAGTGACCTTTTCCCACGGTGCACTGTTTAGACAGACCAGCTGTATGTCTGAAACATGTGTCTTCTCTCAGGTACTGATCCTGAAGAGACCATTATTAACGCCTTCAAGATCTTCGACCCCGAGGGACAGGGAGTCCTCAAGGGAGAAGAGTAAGGATTTTATGAACTCTAATAACATCAAACATTGAAACAGTACCTGTAGCTCTTTTCTCATAAAGTTTTCATTCAATAGGGTTTTCTGTACATTTGTTAAGCCATCCCTTTAAATACGGTGTACCTTTTTAATTAAGTTTGTCGACAGACTCAAAAGAATACATTGATAGAACTGGGTCATAATATAGGGATCAATAAAATAAAGCCATCTATGCATATTCGTTTCCGCACCAACTGGTAGATAGTCTGATCATCTAGATTATTTAGCCACATTTTTGGTTTCGGAAAGTATGTTTTTTTAATTTATTTTTAACTGTTTGGAGGGCCTTTATGCTTTAAATATATTGATAAATACAGTGGTTTGATTTATACTGACATTTTCATATTCAAGTTCAATCCATAAAATATTGGAAGGTGGAGAAAAGTTTACAATAGGGGTTGAACAATAATCGTATGCATCTACCCTAATTCTCACTAATCATGGAACTGTATTACAATTGTCCTGTTGTCATGAACAGTGGCCAGGTTCCAGGTTTAACCTCCTACGTGTGGTCTGAGATCCATAATGATTCAATTAGGCTACATGTCCCAAATTATTATCCACTAATGCTAGCGACCCAAGAAGAACATGACAGAGGAAAGAACTATAAAAGGAATTGAATGTGGTGAAAATAAATGTATGTGGGTTTTACTGACAGTGGCCACTGATAGTGCCTAATATTTAACATGATGCAAATTGTGCAAATAAAACAAAAGCCTGGGCATATAATTAAAACATTCAAAAGCGCATACATCAATTTGGCAAGTTCAGCCCTACAGAAGCCTATAGCTTGGGTCTCCAAATTTCGTCCAGGCAAATTATGAGGGCATACAATAAAAATTCTGAATAACGGCACAGCTATTTATATTCTATTTCACTGTGGAAAAGGGGCCGCAATAGCCTACATGTCATGTTGATATGATTTTCAGTTTGCTTCCATATGGCTGGTTTCACAATCTCATCTCCAGAGATCATAAGGAAAAATAATCTAAACAATTGCTATGTGTATTTACAATCCCATGTTCCAAACGGATTACACATTTACCTAGCTCTTATCAAGTTGTAAATTACAGTGCATGGAGAATGGTCTTATTTATGTCTGAAAAAAATTAAGTAGACACTTTTTCCACTTAGAACCGGTAGGTTCGCTAGATGTTATTCATGGTTTCCTCTTGTGTAAAGTTGGTGGAATTAAGTCAAGGTCAGAATACAGTTTATCTGTAGACACACCTCTGCCACACCTTAATTTATTCGAGCTCCACCTCAAACAAGTAGTGTGTGAATAGCATGCTATTGTCATGCTTAAATTCAAGGTCAGATTACACATAGAGAGAAGTGCATAGAGAGGTATTTATGTGCCATTCACACGCTCAACTCAGGTCTGAATCAGGGTCTACAGATGTAGGATCTTAATTTGATCACTCTTTTGTTGCCTAACATTTTCCTGCACAGCAGGAATTTCACACTTTGTAGTGTACTTTAGGTTTTAAAAAGTACAAGTTATTAATTTCCACTTTAAAATGTCAGACTTGATTTGCCCTAATGAAAAATATATCAACCCCTACAAACAAAATGTCCATTCATTATAATCCATATAATAATTCCTATTTCTGTTGCTGCAGTAAGTCATTAGCTACACTCTTAGAAAAAAGGGTAATTTGGCTGTCCCCATAGGAGAACCCTTTTTGGTATCAGGTATCTGTGGAAAGGGTTCTACATGGAACCCAAAAGGGTTCTTCAAAGGCTTCTCCTATAGGGACAGCCAAAGCACCTTTTTTTCTAAGAGTGTAAGGCATTAGATTAATTTTTAAAAATGACTAGATTCTAATCTATTGAATCTCTCTTTTGTGATTGCTGATAATTATCCATCAGTGATAGCGTCGCTAGTTTTATAGTCATGGATTCTTGTAGAGCAGAGACCTTTTCTTGTAGAATGTTGCAAGTGTTTTTGGAAATAATTAAGGAAGAAAGTGTAACTCCTTGGGGTCAACTCTGTTAAAATAACTCCCTGTCACGTTTGATGTGCTGTACCTAACGAATCATCATTTTCCCTTCCAGTATCAAATATTACATAATGTCTCAGGCGGACAAGTTCACCGAAGCTGAGGTAATGTCCTTCTCTCAGGTTTCTGATTTGGGTTTGGAATCAGTTTTCAGCTGTGCTAACATAATTGCAAAAGGGTTTTCTAATGATCAATTAGCCTTTTTAAAATGATAAACTCTGATTAGCTAACACAACGTGCCATTGGAACACAAGAGGGATGGTTGCTGATAATGGGCCTCTGTACGCTTATGTAGATATTCCATATTGTAGCTGTTTCCAGCTACAATAGTCATTTACAACATTAACAATGTGTACACTGTATTTCTGATCAATTTGATGTTATTTTAATGGACAAGAAATGTGCTTTTCTTTAAAAAACAAGGACATTTCTACAGTCAGTGACTCCAAACTTTTGAATGGTAGTGTACATGTAGGTGGAGTTATTAAAGTGACTATGCATAGATAACAACAGAGTAGCAGCGGTGTAAAAGGAGGGGGGCAATGCAAATAGTCTGGGTAGCCATTTGATTAGATGTTAAGGAGTTATATGGCTTGGGGGTAGAAGCTGTTTAGAAGCCTCTTGGACCTAGACTTGGCGCTCCGTTACCGCTTGCCATGTGGTAGCAGAGACAACAGTCTATGACTAGGCTGGCTGGAGTCATTGACAGTTTTTAGGGCCTTCTGACACCGCCTGGTATAAAGGTCCTGGATGGTAGGAAGCTTTGCTCCAGTGATGTACTGGGCCGTACGCACTACCCTCTGTAGTGCCTTGTGGTCAGAGGTCGAGCAGTTGCCATACCAAGCAGTGATGCAACCAGTTAGGATGCTCTCGATGGTGTAGCTGTAGAACCTTTTGAGGATCTGAGGACCCATGCCAAATCTTTTCAGTCTCCTGAGGGGGAATAGGTTTTGTCGTGCCCTCTTCACGACTGTCTTGGTGTGCTTGGACCATGTTAGTTTGTTGGTGATGTGGACACCAAGGAACTTGAAGCTCTCAACCTGCTCCACTACACCCCCGTCAATGAGAATGGGGGCATGCTCGGCCCACTTTTTCCTGTAGTCCACAATCATCTCCTTTGTCTTGATCACATTTAGGGAGAGGTTGTTGTCCTGACACTACACGGCCAGGTCTCAGACCTCCTCCCTATAGGCTGTCTCGTCGTTGTCGGTGATCAGGCCTACCACTGTGTCATCGGCAAACTTAATGATGGTGTTGGAGTTGTGCCTGGCCGTGTCATGAGCCATGAGTCATGAGTGAACAGGGAGTACAGGAGGGGACTGAGCACGCACCCCTGAGGGGCCCTTGTTGAGGATCAGCGTGGCAGATGTGTTGTTACCTACCCTTACCACCTGGGGCGGCCCGTCAGGAAGTTTAGGATCCAGTTGCAGAGGGAGGTTTAGTTCCAGGGTCCTTAGCTTATTGATGAGCTTTGAGGGCACTGATGTTAAACACTGAGCTGTAGTCAATTAATAGCTTTCTCACATAGGTGTTCCTTTTGTCCAGGTGGGAAAGGGCAGTGTGGAGTGCAATAGAGACACCACGTCCTGATAATCCGTCTGGCCCTGTGGCCTTGGGAATGTTGACCTGTTTCAAGGTCTTACTCACATCGGCTGCGGAGAGCGTGATCACACAGTCTTACGGTACAGCTGGTGCTGTCATGTATGTTTCAGTGTTATTTGCATCGACGCGAGCATAGAAGTAGTTTAGCTCGTCTGGTATGCTCATGTCACTGGGAAGCTCTCGGTTGTGCTTCCCTTTGTAGTCTGTAATGGTTTGCAAGCCCTGCAAAATTCGACAAGCGTCAGAGCCAGTGTAGTACGATTCGATCTAGAGCACTGACCCATTCTAACTATATATGTACAGGAACCCTATGTACTTAGTGACCTAATACAGTACTACTGAGTCCCTTGGAGACCATGGCATTTCTTTCTTAAAAGCACATGGATGTGTTCACAGATATAACTCACATGAATATTGCATGTGTGTTTACCATGGCTTGTTTTCATAGCATAAAGCAAAACCATGAGTGGAGATTCCTGTCTCATCCAGGTTTACTCAAAGAAGGCCTTATCCTGACTTGACATGCATGTGTGTTCACTTTTATTTCAACTAAATATACACACCAAATTCAGCTCAAAGTGCAAAAGGGCTAAGTTAATGTATTGTTTCAACCCACGACCTAGCGTGACCGTTGTGTGCTTTACTCGTCTAGGTTGAAGACATGTTCACAAACTTCCCCCTGGATGTCGCCGGCAATCTGGACTACAAGAACCTGTGCTACGTTATCACCCACGGAGAGGACAAGGAGGCGGAGTAAAGGAACCAATCACAACCTTCAAATCACCAGACCAATCACCTCTGACAGCCAACAACACATCATCACCCTTTCGACATCTCACCATTCTGACAATAAAAACATAGTAAAAAGGATTATGGTGTTAACAAGGCATTGTCATTTGAACTCCAAGATTAAGGTGTTGAAAGTGAAGAGTTGATTGGGGTCAGAGGTAATGCTTAACAATGTATTCTATATAAGGTGGGAATAGCCTTTTGCATATTTCAGACACCTTCAAGTCGCAGGGGTTCACAGAGGTTAAGGGAAGAAGAGTGCCATAGGGATACACATAAAACACCATGCTTCAGATTGCCCTTACATAATAGGAGTTTGGTGACTGATTCAGATTCATCCTCTGTCCCATTTGTCCATTGTGTTACAGTACATCACTGTTCAGTATTTATGGAAATTCATAGGAATTCGAGACTCCGATAAGACGAGCAGCAAGCCAAGGTACATTACATTGTGCATGTAAAATACCACAAGTTATACTGAAGATCAACATAAGACAGGTTCTTACATAATTTATATCTACTCAAATGAGGTACAATTTTAAATAAAAAATGTTAAGGCAAATCGTCTCATTTGTGTCTTAAAATAGGCTACATTTACAATTCCATATGTTCACTAGAGCCATATCAATGGTGCAGAAAAAAATGAAGACAAATCCCAATCAGTCAAAATTATAGTGAATTTTATGAAAAGAACGTTCTTCAAAATACTGGGCCAAGTCAAACGAAAACAAACACCTTTAAAAAAAGGGAACGTACTGTAAAACTGAACCGTTCTTAAAGATTAAGAAAAACAAACACACAAATATGAAGTAATGAGTCATGAAATTGTCAGAGACATGCTGTAGGGAAAGACAAAACAGTTGAGCTGCAATAATAAACTGGTTACACACTCTGCAAATGAGTTGGCCAGGACTCCACACCCAATATAAAAATGGTCATATGAGAGCATCCAACACACAACCACATTCCATCTCCAATCCACCAGACGTTTATTCTATTCAACCTATTTATAAATGTGGTTTTCAACAGGTGCATAAACATGTCATGTAAAAAATTGGAGTTAATAACTACCGACTGAAAGAAAAGGTGAAGCTAAAAGTAAGATCAACGGGTCAAACTTTATTTTACAGTTGGCTATTCAACAGTTTCACCTGCTTCACCAGCCTACTTGTTGAAACAGGACTGAAAAGCAAAAGGGCTACCTAGTGCTACAGCAATTAATGTTACCTCAAACCATGTGAGGCGATGTAATCTGATATCAACATGCATGTCCATCTGCTCCAATGATATGCAACAGTGGCAGATACAGTACAATATCCCCTACTGCATCGGATACAAAATCATTACTATAAATATAAAACCGAAACAAAACCAATTTATTTCCCTGTTGTGTTCAAATCAAATTCAAACCATTCAAAAACAGAAAACAAATCTTCTCAAGTCTTGTAAAAAACAAACAGTACAGATATTATCTAAAATCAGTCATGATATTCTTACTGAATACAGATAAAACTGTAATATATGTATCCTACTGGCTATAGTATCTCCTTTTACCCTTGGTAATCCTACAGTTCCCAACAGGAGTATGTCATTGAGAATATGCACATGTTGAGACCAGTACCAGCACCAAAGTTACACAATTACATTTAAATAACATGACTACGATAATGACACAGGCCAAATTCAAGGATCTGAGTAAGAATTCTGTGATTCCATGAGTATTGACTGGTCATCCACTCTGACCTAGAGAACACATGGTACGTCTATCTCAATCTCTTACCCAATCACTGTTCGTATACAAACCATGCTCTACTACACCCCTTGGCAGGACCATCTAATTGCCCCTCCTCCTCACTCTTTCCTCTCCAATCAGCTTTCTGTCTCCTGTGGTGAGAGAGTGGAGCAGGGTTTTTGGTCCTGCCCTTTTGTTTTTAAACATGGGCACCAAGTCTGACAGGATGTCCAGGCCAGAACCAGATTCTAGTGGGTTTTGTGAGAAATGACCAAAGAGAGAGAGAGGGAGGAAAGGATTGGGGATGGAGACAGAGGGAGATCAATTTAATCTCACAACCAGGACTCTCCAATACAACATAACTTGTCACTGACAGACACAGTGATTGCTTGGAATTGGACGCTGTTGTTTTCTGAGTAAGGGTGTGTGTCTCTCACCATGAATGCCGATCATGTGCTCCAGAATTAGAACCCTCTCAGCCAGGATCTTCAGAGCCTCTCTCAGCTGCTGCAGCCCCTCCCCCTGGACAGAAACACATCACTACATCAAGTTCAGCTATCAAGTTCAAATTCAGCTTCCATCAGGAACTATATGTTAAGGTCTAATTCATTTATTACAGTACAATTACGGTATACTGTATAACTACTACTGTGCTACTATTATGACTGCTTTTTCACAAGACTGAGGTATTGCAAATGTGTCTCTGTGGACTATTAAATCATATAGAGGGAATGTGTAGGGTCACCTCAGCCTGGGTATCTTCTGGCTCACCCTTTGGCCCTGGTACACCCTAAAAACAGAAACACAAATGGAAAAAACACAGGTGGTTGGCAAAGATAACAATTTGTATATATGTTTAAAAGCAGTCAACTTTTGTATCCTCACTGTGTACTCACTGGCTGGCCATGTTCTCCCCTGAGTCCTGGGGGTCCCTGTGAGGAGACAGACGCTGTATGAGCGATGTCATGTAAAAACTGTACATAGTGTGGAATTCCCATCAATTAGAGTCATCTTTATTCAAGATGGTCACTTTAAAGGCAGCCAAACCTCACCCTTTCACCGGAGTCTCCTTTAAGCCCACGATCCCCAGGCTTGCCTGAGGGACCAACACCAGCCTGGAACACAGAGATAGAATTTCTTGCACTATTCTCCCATTGACATCAATGTATGATTTACAAAAATAACAAACACATACAGTGGGTTCCGGAATTATTGGATCCGTTTTGGATCCTTTGTTAAACATGAGATACTAATAAAATTGCTCAGAGAAAGAGATTGTGTTTAACAAGTAAGAAGAACATCTCAAAAAGATTGTGGTCTAAATGATTAGATCCTCTGTTTTCAATACTACAGCCACTGGCGTACCAGACATCCCTGCAGCTCTGGGAGCCCATGCACCTGTCATCAATGTCAATTTTTATTTATTTAATAAATAATTTTGACAGTAACCCTCCAAAAAGTAATTCATAAACCTTTCTCATTTCCATATGTACTAGGAAGCTAAGAGTTTGTTTCTTGGGCTTTAGGAATGTGACTGAAAAAGTGATTCAGGCCTTAAAAAATGTACTGATTTAAAGTAAGGGGATGTTGGTGAACAAATGCCATGGTCAAGAATACAACGGTGCCCGTGTAATTAGTGGAGCTTATTCAGGTGTTCAAAACCGAGAGACTCATTTTTCATAGGTAGTTATTTAGTTGTTTTAGGTGCAATATTGAGTTGAAAAAATATTTAAGTGTCTTTGAACTGGGTATGATAGTAGGTGCCAGGCGCACTGATTTAAGGGTGTAAAGAACTGCAACGCTGCTGGGTTTTTCACACTCAACAGTTTCCCATGTGTATAAAGAATGGTCTACCACCCAAATTACATCAATTTGACACAACCAGCATCCCTGTGGAATGCTTTCGACACCTTGTAGAGTCCATGCCCTGACGAATTGAGGCTGTTCTGAGGGCAAAGGGGTTGCAATTCAATATTAGGAAGGTGTTCCTAATGTTTTTTACACTCAGTGTATAATGCACAATGTCTCAGGAAAGTCTGGGTTGACTAGCCGTAACATAAATGTAAATCCGAGACCCTGAAATGAGTATGATATGTTATGTTTGGTTTTATAAGATACTAGGTCACTTAAGGCAAAAACGAAAGGAGGGTGCGCACATCTAGCAACCCAAAGGTTCTCATTACAGACAACTTTAGCATTTTAGCAACTACTCGCTACTTTGCAATAACTTAGCATGTTATCTAACCCTAACCATTTTAGCTAACCCTTCCCCAAACCCTAATCATAACACTTTAACCTAACTCCTTACCTGAACCCTAACCCCAAACCTAGCTAATGTTAGCCAACTAGCTAACGTTAGCGTTAGCAACCTATCCACCTAAAACGTTAGCCATAACAAATTAGAACTCGTAACATGTCATACGTTTTGCAAATTCCGTAACATATTGTACGAATTGAAATTCGTAACATAATGTACAAATTGTAATTCATAACATATATGAATTGTAATTTGTAACATATTAAATTCATTGTAATTCGGATGTTAGCTATCAACAACAAGGCAACTCCTATGACTAATTGGGAATGGGACGGAAGCGTAGAATTGATCACCCTGTCGCTGGCCGCCTTTGGGGAGGGTGTATAGTGTGAAAGGCCGAAACACCCTAGGAACCAAAGGTACACTACTGACGATGCGCTCCCCAAATTTCACTAGGTTCACTGTTCATGAACTCTTGGAAGTGCTTGACAGATAGTAACATCTCATCCTGTGTTCTTGGAATCGTAATATATCTTATGTAATGGATGATGGACATCCACAAATTAATGCATACCATAAGAAACGTAACATATAATACTAAATGGAGTGTCGTGGCTTTACCTACAGAATAATATGAAATGCTTTGACCACGTTGGAGTTGGCAATACTTAGTAGAGAAAAAAAGACACAGACAGAGAAAGAAGCAGCAAGGAGGACTTCAGGAGACCAGGGGAGTCCCTCAAATTGGATTTAATTTACCTTGAATATTGCAGCCCATTTGTGTAGGCTATTAGCCAGAAAAAAAAAGTTCAAATTCTGCTTACTTTTCCCCCTCATTATTAGGCTATTTGATGTGTAGTTTTTACTACAAAGTTGATAAATAGCAGCTAAATACGGAAGGCTATACAATATATTCAGAAAGTATTCAGTCCCCTTGACTATTTTCCAAATCCTTATTCTAAAATGGATTAATTTTAAAACAATTTTCATCAATCTACACACAATAGCCCATATTGACAAAGCAAAAACATGTTTTTAGATTTTTTTTGCAAATGTATTGAAAAAAAAATATATATATATATATCACATTTATATAAGTATTCAGGCCCTTTACTCAATACTTAGTTGAAGCACCTTTGGCAGGGATTACAGCCTCGAGTCTTCTTGTGTATGACGCTACAAGTTTGGCACACATGTATTTGGGAAGTTTCTCCCAATCTTCTCTGCAGATCCTCTCAGGCTCTGTCAGGTTGGATGGGGAGCGTCACTGCACAGCTATTTTCAGGTCTCTCCAGAGATGTTTGATCGGGTTTAAGCTCTGCCTGGGCCACTCAAGCACATTCAGAGACTTGTCCCGAAGCCACTCCTGCATTGTCTTTGCTGTGTGTTTAGGGTTGTTGTCCTGTTGGAAGGTGAACCTTCGCTCCAGTCTGAGATCCTGAGCGCTCTGGAGCAGGTTTTCATCAAGGATCTCTGTACTTTTCTCTGTTCATCTTTCCCTCGATCCTGACTAGTCTCACAGTCCCTGCCGCTGAAAAACATCCCCACAGCATGATGCTGCCACCAATATGCTTCACCGTAGGGATGGTGCCAGGTTTCCTCCAGACGTGACACTTGGCATTCAGGCCAAGGCCAATGGTTTCATCAGACCAGAGAATCTTGTTTCTCAGTCCTTTAGGTGTCTTTTGTCAAACTCCAATCGGGCTGTAATGTTCCTTTTACTGAGGAGTGGCTTCCGTCTGGCCACTCTACCATAAAGGCCTGATTGGTGGTCTGCTGCAGAGATGGTTGTCCTTCTGGAAGGTTCTCCCATCTCCACAGAGGAACTCTGGAGCTCTGTCAGAGTGACCATCGGGTCCTTGGTCACCTCCCTGACCAAGGCCCTTCTCTCCCGATTGCTCAGTTTGCCCGGGCGGCCAGCTCTAGGAAGAGTCTTGGTGGTTCCAAACTTCTTCCATTTCAGAATGATGGAGGGAGCTGTGTTCTTGGGGACCTTCAATGCTGCATAATTGTTTTGGTACCCTACCCCAGATCTGTGCCTCGACACAATCCTGTCTCCGAGCTCTACAGACAATTCCTTCAACCTCATGGCTTGGTTTTTGCTCTTGAAATATTAAAGAAGAGCTGCACACTCTAGGAGCTCAGATGCAATAATTTAATAACCTAATATCCAACATTTCGACAGACAAGCTGTCTTCATCAGGGTATAATGACAAACAATGCGGGATGACTAGTTTATATAGTGTCAAAGGACAAACACAGGTGTCTGTAATCATGGCTGGGTGTGGCCTGATATCATTGGTTAATTCTCATATATTAAAATAGCATTCAAAAAACATAAATGATTGCATACGATCATAGATACAATTTGGCTACATAAGCCTACAAATATTTACAATAGCAAAATCACAAGAATGGCTTCAGATCAAAGTCTAACATGCACTGTCAACTGTGGGACCTTATATAGACATTTACCGCAGGTGGACTCCAATCAAGTTGTAGAAACATTTCAGGAATGATCAATAGAAACAGGATGCACCTGAGCTCAATTTCGAATCTCATAGCAAAGTGTCTGAATACTTATGTAAATAATCTGTTTTTTAGTTTTAATTCATTTGCAAACATTTACAAAAACCTGTTTCCGCTTTGTATTATGGGGTATTGTGTGTAGATTGATGAGGATTTTTTTTATTTAATCACTTATAGAATAAAGCTGTAATGTGGCATAATTTGGAAAAAGTCAAGGGGTCTGAATACTTTCCAAATGCATTGTATAGTTAGAGATAGTAGACTACACTGCATATTGAAACAATCCCCAGTAAGCTATTGTTTTGAGGATGGACTGATTGTATTATTTGGCATTAATAGATAGAAAGTTATTGTGCGTAATACCTATCTAGGGTGGGAGAGAGCGCGAGGACAGCTCATGTCCTGCAGGGGAGGGTGCTGGAGTATTGAAAACAGGGGATCCAATACAAATGTTGTATTACTTGTTAAACAAAATCTCTTTCTCTGAGCAATTGTACTAATATAAAATAATATAATTGTTTTAAAAAATTGTATACAATATAGCTCAGTATTTTCTATTTTGTACAGTCTTTTTTGCTAATCTTTATCAGGGGATCTTATAATTTAGGACACCACAGTCTCAAATTAGGATTCTGCTGCAGGATGCACATGAAAGTCCAATGTTATACATACGTTTCTCCCTGGGGTACCTGGGTTTCCAGCAGGCCCTGTGGGTCCCGGACGGCCTCAGGAGATGGAAAATGGAGATTATAGTTTTCCAAAATATTCGGACAATATCCACTTAAAGGTCCCACTTGGTGATTAGCTGATATGGGGAAGTAGTATTCTATTTTCCCCTAACTAACATTATGACACTATTATCATTATGACTTCATGGTCATGCCAGCGGGGGTGTCAGTGTTTATACCTGGGGGACCAGGGGATCCGGTGGGGCCTGGGGGACCGGTCACAGCTCTTTGGTTGTTCTGTGAATGGAGTGCAGCTTCTTCATCTGTAACCAAAACAAAAACAGCCATGGGTTAGGTGCAACAGGTGCTCACTGTGCTCTAATGACATACTACATGTATGTACTGCATGTATGATCTTCAAGTTTGAGTTAAGAGTACTTCCAATATTTACATACTGTAGCTCTGTTGGTATTTTGGGTTTTGAATTATTGTCAAACATTGGAGATGATAGGTTGTCTTGGTTGGTTGTCACTGTGGGTGTGTTGTGAGATAGTGCCACACCCATCATTGTCATTGGTTGAGGTAGGGATCAGAAACTCTGGTTAGTTCAGTATCCCACTGCAGAGAGGGATCAACAGGATATTCTTGGGAGCAATGCCACTGGAACTCATTTCTGGTGCACTATAAACTTGTCTAAAATAGACTAAATTAGACTAATTCCTGTAGTGACCCCCCCCCCCCCACACACTCACACACACACCTCAACTAAAACAGGCCTCTCTCTCTCTACTTCTCCTCCTAACCTCAAAATACCTGCAACATTGAGGTTTGACTTGACAACCTCGCCTTGCCGTTTATTGAGCAGTTTCTGGCTCCGAGGCGGCCCAGTGTTTCCAGACTCAGGCTGCTGTGCTGACAGGTTACAAATTGGGTCTGATTTACAGCAGGCAGACTGCAGCCAGAGCCCAGGTTTAAACAAAGCCAGCCCACCACAATAATAATATACAGCTTTCCATGACATCCGAGTGGGAGCATTTTGCCCTCTGCTGGTCAAAACTGGGAAATGCCTCAGATGGAGGTCAATGGAACATGTCTATAGACTTCTACAACTTACAATTTTACAGTCCATAGATTTTAGCCAAAGTCCTCTATTAAATGTTACAGCATGAATTAATAAGGCCTACATATTCTATATGTTTCGTTTCATATGAGGTCATTGTCTCTCTAACACTCATACATTACCACCACTGACTGCCCTCCTCCCCTAGTGTGCATATTTATTTCCAGATGGAACCATTATTCACTATTAGACTTCACATGTCTCACAGATAATAGTACTACAGGAACAAGGTGATAAGGCCACTCCAGCATTACAGGAACATTCTAGTCATCCATACAGCAGTCAACTGAAATCTGTCTGAACGATCATTATCAACTTTATGGTTTATGGGGACTCACTATTGACTGATAAGATATGTATTTTTGCAATGGAGACATTATCGGGTATTTGGATCCAATAAAACCTACATGATAAAACCTAGATTACTTTTTCCATGGTCTTGTGAGGGCTCAGCATATATTATAGCTATTGGGAGACCGGTTGCCTGTTGTCCATTGAGGGTTCTTCGTGTAGGAATAGAGCATTTTAACAGGCAGAGAGAGGGCTGTTCCACTGATGGACTTCCCAGATATGGGACACCTGGTGAGACTACACTTTGCATGTCAATTGGCTTTAACGGTGTCATGACATATTTTTCTTTCTTCCATAAAATGTTCCCCAGATGTAAGAGGCTTGTGGAAATAGGTGGGAGAGTAATGTCTCCCAATATTATCAATTGATCGTTATCAGTAATTTACTATTGAAACAAGGTCTCCAGATATACAATATGTGTGGCAGATGGCCCTGATGTTACGTGGGGTGGACTCAGATGAGGAGACAGGGATAAGGTAACTAAGGTATTTATTGAAAAGTGGGGGGGATGCGGTGCAGGCCAGGGGGAGCTCGGGCGGGTAGCAGGAACTGAGGCTGCGGCAAGGGGATTAGGGGCAGGGTAAGCAGGTCCGGAGCGGAATCCAAGGAAGCAGTAGAGTGAGGGTCCAGGGCAGGGAAGCAGGACAGACGAGATAAAGGACTGGCGACAGGGACCAGAATCAGAGCGGACGGAACTGTAGCAGAGAGAAAAGCAGCGTCAGGCTAGGGAAAAAAGGAACAAACAGCTTGAAATGTAGACTGACTGAGCAGAGGCTACAATCTGGCAGCGTGGAAGTGGCAAGGCTGAGTATTTGTCGAGGTCTTGATTATGGAACAGGTTGCAGCTGGTGGGGATCTGCTCTGACTCCAGCATACCTGTCTCCACTCACGCAGTCAGATACACCCACACAGAGAGAGGGAGGGAGAGAGCACTGGGGGAGTGGCGGCAGGTTAGGGAGACATAGGATGAGGTGTAGAGGGCGTGGCAGATGTAACAGCACCCCCCCTACGCCCGACCAGGCTTATCTGGGTGTAAGTTATGGAAATCCCGTAAGAGTGAATGGTCTAGAATGTGACGGCGGGGCACCCAGCAGCGCTCCTCAGGCCCGTATCCCTCACAGTCCACCAGGTACTGCCAGCCGCAACCCCGACGGCGCACGTACAGAAGCTGCCGGACGGTATAGGCAGGATGGACATTGATGAGCCAAGGGGGTGGAGGAGCTGCTGCAGGAGGAGACAGGACTGAAGCAGACAGGTTTAAATCAGGGAAACATGGAAGGTAGGATGGATCCTGAGAGTTTCAGGCGCACCGCAGAGGGGTTAATGACACGGTTAATCTCAAAGGGACCAATGAATCGGGGCAAAAGTTTATTCGATGCCACTTTCAATGGCAGGTCCCAAGAAGAGAACCATACCTTTTGGCCTGGAGTGTAGATTGGAGCTGAGGCACTGCGACGGTTGGCTTGGGACTAGGTCCTGGCAGAGGCACAGAGAAGAGCAGCCCAGGCCTTCCTCCAGGTATGATGACAACGGCACTTCTGGTCATGGACAGAGGGAACCGCAACCTCTTGGTCGGGGAACAAGGGAGGTTGGTAACCCAGAGCACACTCGAAAGGTGACATACCTGATGAGGCGTTGGTGAGGGTGTTGTGGGCATTTTCAACCCAGGGTAGCTGGGCACTCCAGGAGGAAGGGTTAGCAGAAGTCACGCAGCATAGGGCAGTCTCCATCTCCTGGTTGGCCCATCCGGTCTGGCTATTGGTCTGGCCATTGGTCTGGGGGTGATATCCAGAAGACTGACATTGATACCAAGAGCTGAACAGAATGATCTCCATACCTGAGATGTAAACTGGGGTCCCCTGTCAGAAATGATGTCAGTGGGAATGCCATGCAGACGAAACACATGGGATACCAGCAGGTCCACAGTTTCCCTGGAGGACAGGAGCTCGGAAAGGGGAATGAAGTGAGCCGCTTTGGAAAATCTGTCAATAATGGTGAGGATGAGTGAGTTACCGTTTAATGGGGGAAGGCCAGTGACAAAATCCAGAGCTATGTGTGACCAGGGGAGACTGGGTATGGGAAGGGGGTGAAGCACACCGGAAGTGGGTCTAGTGGAGGTTTTGTTCCGGGCATAGACCCAGCAGGCTGAGACAAACTCCCGGGCATCTCTCTCCATGGTGGGCCACCAAAAGCGCTGACGGAGGAAGGCAAGGTTCCGGTTCATACCAGGGTGACAGGTGAGATGGGTAGAATGGGTCCACTGAAGATCAGAGCGAACAGAATCAGGAACAAACGGAGCATTTCTAGGACCGTTACCCGGGTCAGGCTGGTTTTGCTGAGCCTGGCGGATATGAAACTCAATCTCCCAGGAGACGGGGGCAACGATGCAGATGGAGGCACAATGGAATCTGGCTCAGAACCAGTGTGGTCGGCGGTAAACTGATGGGAGAGGGCGTCAGGCTTGGTATTCCTAGAACCGGGGAGATAAGTGAGTGTGAAATTGAATCTACCAAAGAACAAGGCACACCTCACTTGCTGGGAGTTCAGACATTTGGCAGTCTGGATGTAGGACAGGTTTTTGTGGTCTGTCCACACGATGAAGGGGAGTACAGAGCCCTCCAGCCAGTAACGCCATAACTAAAGAGCCTGCTTAACTGCCAGGAGTTCACGGTTACCGATGTCAAAATTATTCTCTGCAGGTGAGAGCTTATGGGAAAAGAATGCAAATGGGTGGAGCTTCTGATCAGAGGGGGAATGTTGAGACAGAACAGCATCTACCCGGTGTTGGAGGCGTCCACCTCCATGATGAACTGGAGTTCTGGGTCTGGCTGAGTGAGGACCGAAGCGGAAGTGAAGCAGCGTTAGGGAAAAGGCCTCTGCCTCAGGGATCCAGAGGAACGGAGTAGAGGAGGAGGTGAGAGGGGCTGCCAAACGGCTGTAGTTGCGGATGAAACGTCTGTAAAAATGGTCAAACCCCAGGAAACGCTGTAGCTGCTTCAGGTTTGAGGGCGCAGGCCACTGACTGCCATGAGTTTGGCAGGGTCCATACATAACTCCCCCTGCGCAATAATATAACCCAGGAAAGACAGGAAGCATGGAACTCACATTTCTCAGCTTTAACAAAAAGCGTATTCTCCCACAGCCACTGGAGAACGTGTTGCTGGTGAGCCTCTGGGTCCTTAGTAAAAATCTGAATGTCATCCAAATTGACAAAATGAAGCATCCAATCACATCCCTCAGCACATCATTGACTAGGTTCTGGAAAACAGCAGGGGCGTTAGTAAGACCAAAAGGCATGACCAAATACTCAAAGTGGCCAACTGGTGTGTTAAACGCAGATTTCCACTCGTCCCCCTCTCTGATGTGGACAAGATGGTAGGCATTCCAGAGGTTGAGTTTGGTGAGGGGGGAAAAAGCACAACTGATGAGTGGCAAAGGATACTTGTTCTTCACCGTGATATTATTCAGCCCACGAAAGTCTATGCACAGCTCCAGTAACCCATCCTTTGTATTTGCAAATCAAAAACAGCACCTACCGGAGAGGATGAAGGCCTTATAAGTCCTGCATCCAGGGAACCAGTCCATAGCCTCGTGCTCGGGGCGAGAGAGGTTATACAACCGGTTACTGGGGAGAGGAGCTCCAGGCAGGAGGTCAATGGGGCAGTTGTATGGCGAATGAGGAGGCAGCGACAGGGTGTGGTGCTTGCTGAAAACAGGAGCTACATGTAGATCATGATACTCAGGAGGAACTGTTGACAGATCCGGAGGTTCTGGAATGGACTGGGGCAAAGACAAGGCAGGGGCAAGGGCAGAATGTAAACAATTAGAGTGACAAAATTAACTCCAAGTGGTTACCATTCTGGCGATCCAGTCGATCTGAGGGTTATGTAGCTTTAACCATGGATGGCCAAGAATCAGGGGAGTTTGAGGGCAGTCAATTATGTGGAAACTGATCCTTTCCTGGTGGTTTCCAGAGAGATGCAGGATGACAGGGACGATTCTCTCCCAGACATGGACGAGGAGCTGTCCGTTGAGAGCGTTGGTATCGAGGAGTGAATCGAGTGGAACAGTGCGCAGGCCCAACTGGGTAACGACACCATGGTCTAGGAAACTCTCGTCGGAGCCCGAGTCGATGAGAGCAGCCAGAGGAAAGGCCTGGCTCTGCCACACGAGGGTGCCATTAAGCAGGGGTCTGGGGGTAGATGGCCATGGTGATTTGGCTCAACAGTATATCCCCCACTACTGCTGAGCCACCTCTTTTGCTGGACGCAGGGAACAGGTGGAGACAAAGTGACCAACCTGGCCACAGTATAGGCAGCTCCAAGTGCTGATTCACAGCTGCCTCTCCTCCGGAGAGAGACGGGCCCGGCCGAGCTGCATGGGTTCAGGTTCTGGAAGAGACTTGGGAAGGGAGGCAGTCGGGGAAGTAGAACAAGGCAATGAAGCAGATGTTGTTATGGGTCATGCAACCTTACCTGCCCTCTCCTTCCGACGCTCATGGAGATGGTTGTCGATGCGGATGGCGAGAGAGATGAGCTCATCGAGTCCATCAGGCTCATCCCTGGACACCAACTCGTCCTTGATGGTCTCAGTGAGAGCGTTCTGGAATGCTCCCTGAAGGGCCTACTCATTCCAGCCGCTCTCAGTGGCGAGGGTGCGAAACTCGATCGCCATTTCAGCGACACTATGGGAGCCTTGATAGAGGGACAGGAGTCATTTAGCTGCATCCTTACCGCTGACAGGATGGTCGAAGGCTCTTCATCTCCTCCGTGAATCTGGAGTAGGAGGAGCAGATGGGAGACTGTCTCTCCCACACCGCTGTGGCCCAGGGACATGCTGCTCCACGGAGGCAGCCAATCAGGAAGGAAATCTTGGCCCGTTCACTAGCACAAGAGTAAAGCTGTTGCTCAAATACTAGTGAATATTGTACCAAAAAAGCTCTGCAAGTTCTGAGGTTGCCATTGTAACGCTCGGAAGCTGGAACAAACGGTTCACGGGGTGGAGGAGAAGGACTAGGGGCTGGTTGTGAGCTCTGGGTGAAGGTTCGGTCCTGCAGGTCAGAAAGGCTCCATGAAAACTCCTTGACATGCTCCAGAAGGGTTCTCAGGGCTTGGTCATGTTGCTCGAGCAGGGCGTCTTGGCCAACGAGGGTTTGGTGGAGAGGATCTAAGTTGGTTCATATCTTTTGGCCAGAACGTACTGTTACGCGGGGTGGAGCAGGTGAACCCAAGTGCAGACTCAGACGAGGAGATAGGGATAAGGTAACCAATGTATTTATTGAAAAGCGGGGGGAGATGGGGTGCAGGCCAGGGGGAGCTCGGGCGGGTAGCAGGGAACCAGGAACTGAGGCTGCAGCTGGGGCAAGGGGAGTAGGGGCAGGGTAAGAAGGTCCAGAGCGGAATCCAAGGAAGCAGTAGAGCGGGGATCCAGGGTAGGGAAGCAGGACTGACGAGACGAGGGACTGGTGGCAGGGACCAGAGTCAGAGAGGACGGAACTGTAGCAGAGAGAAAAGCAGCATCAGGCTAGGGGAAAAACAGACACCACAGGAATAGCAAGATCTATGCAGGAACAAATGGCTTGAAATGTAGACTGACTGAGCAGAGGCTACGATCTGGCAGTGTGGAAGTGGCAGGGCTGAGCATTTGTAGAGGTCTTGATTATGGAACAGGTTGCAGCTGGTGGGGATCTGCTTTGACTCCAGCATACCTGTCTCCACTCACACAATCAGATACCCCCACACAGAGAGAGGGAGGGAGAGAGCACTGGGGGAGTGGCGGCAGGTTAGGGAGACACAGGAGGAGAACTAGAGGGCGTGGCAGGGGCAGATGTAACACCTTAAATAATGGATATTTCAAAATGTCCTAGATGTTAAACTGTCAATGGCAAGAAAGAGGTCAAAAATCACACAAGACTCCTGAAACACTTTCAGAATGAAACATACTAATGAATGTGGTATCCCTATAGGGCCTATGGCTTACATTTCTTTCTGTAGTTCTTGACTTAAATTCATTGGTGTAGCAGGCATACTCACACTGGCCCAGCTCCCTCAGACCAAACGCATCTGCTCTGTGAGAGAAGGAAGAGGCTGGCCCCAGAGGCCCCGCTGGCCCAGGTACACCTCTCTCCCCTTGGGCTCCTCGCTGGCCCTGGGGCCCTGTGGGAGCCAGAGCACAGTCAGCCTCAACACAACACAACACTGACCGTACACATCTAATGTGTGAACATGCACATGTGCAAGTGTCATACTGCTTTGTACCTTTATATTTGATTGAACCTTTATTTAACTAGGCAAGTCAGTTAAGAACAAATTCTTATTTACAATGACAGCCTACTCCGGCCAAACCCGGACAACGCTGGGCCAATTGTGCTCCGCCCTATGGGATTCCTAATCACGGCCGGATGTGATTCAGCCTGGATGTGAACCAGGGACTGGAGTGACGCCTCTTGCACTGAGATGCAGTGCCTTAGACCTCTGCGCCACTCGGGAGCCCCAAGTGATAGTGTATGGGTGAGATACAGAAGTGGGGGGAAGACTTATACCTCTGGGTCCCATGGGTCCAGGTTTCCCTGCTAGGCCTGTCTCTCCAGTGCGTCCAGGGGGTCCCGCCACACCTGGGAGTCCAGCTGGCCCTGGGAGGCCTCTGGCTCCTTGGAAAACAAACGATTTAACAACTCAGTCAGAATTCCACCCGATTCAGACACTTCTTTAAACATTTGGTGCACTTTTCTGAAAATCTATAACAACAGAGTCAAACAGTTGCCATATAAAATTATGGAGGAAGAAAAGTGAATAGTTAACCATCGGAGGTTCAGTGAGGTCCTGCTGTAAAGCGCCTCACCTGGTAGTCCGATTGCGGGGGGAGTGATGGGGGTGGGTTTGGGTGCTCCCAGTCCCACCTCGTTATCTGATGACCCATCTGGGGAGTATCTGAATAGGAGAGGTGGTGGTCCCGCCTCCTCCAGCAACACAATCTGACACAAAATGAAGGAAAATTAGTGTTCAGTCCTGCTGAGATAGGAGCTAGATTTTTGAGAATATCAGGTCTCATTACATTCATGTACTGTATGTAATACTGTTTTAATGACAGGTTTGGTTGCTGCAAGATTACCTTGGATTCCAGCATACTCAGTCTATCATTCATATCAGCATAGCCAGTGCAGTTCATACACTCTAAGGAGAGAGAAAGAAAGAGATATAGGTAAGTAAGTAATACAGTGTAGCATGTTGCTTCAAGTTAGAGATACTAGATTAACTCTCAAGTAAGACTCACATCTTTGTCCTTTCAATCCATCCATACCAATTCATGGTGCATCAATGTGCAATAATGCAATTACAAAGTAGGAAACATCAGAAAATACAGGCTTGGTTTCGCATAAGAAGACACACATTTCCTAAGCCAGACTACCACAAAAGAGAAAACAAACACGCACTGTGTTGGCCCAGACTGTGTTGTTTGTAGAGAGAGAGGGTTTATGTAGTGGCTGAGACATTATGAAGTGAGCCAGTCAAAGCAGAAGCACATTTCCAAGGTGACACAGGATGGATAGACAGCAACCTCCCGTTGCTCAGATGACATATGGGCTGGAAAGAGGGAGAGAGAGTAGGGTGAGAGAGGTGAGAGATGGAGAAAAAGACAGGGAGAAAGACAGAAATAAAGATAGATAGATAGATAGATAGATAGATAGAGGAAGAGTGAAAGAGAGAGACGTGAAGCTTTCCTGGCAAACTCCCTGACCATTTATCTTCTCTCTTTGCCTGAGAAAAAACCCTTCCCTTCTCCTTTGCCAATTCTACCAACTCCTGGCCAAAGTGTCCTTCTCTGTCAGTGTGACACTTGGCATCTGCCATGTGTTCAGACTGCACCGCCACTCTGCCCCGCTCCAGTGCCCGACAGAGACACCAGCCACGGATAAAAGCATCTGCTAAAGTCGCTTTGGATAAAAGCTAAATGGAATATATTATATATTTTATTATTATATTATATATTATACATTGATTATGCTTGTGGACGTGCTTATTAATAAGTGGCCTAACAGTTGTGTTTTTTCCTCCAGTTCTCTGAGTAATGAATGTGACATCAGTGTGAAGGTGGTCTAATTCATCACCTTGTTCTCAGCTCATTAGGAAGGTGTGGTGTGTGCTGGGATTGGGAATCATGGAACATTGCAAGACCTGAGGTGGGATGCCAAGAGACAGACAAGGGAATGTGACAACTTTATCAACAGATCAGAAAGAGACCCTAAAACACATTATTACACTGTTTGAAAATGTGTTTACACGGTTATTTTAAACTTAAATCCAATTGAAAATTTCACAAATCCAATTGTATTCACAATTAGTTTTTAGGAAGTTTAGTTGCTGTCATGTACACAAAACACTGCAGTTCATGAAGATCGTTCTAAGCATGGGCCTGGCATTGCCTTGATCAACCACAAGGATATTGTCAATTCCCAATCCTCTCTTCATGGCTATGTTTTCAATCTTGTAAGAAATATAATTCCTACATACAGTATCAGTAGATTAAGTAGACAAAGGAGCTGATCGTGGACTACAGGAAACAGAGGGGCTAGCATGCCTCCATCCACATCTATGGGGCTGTAGTGGAGAGGGTTGAATGCTTTAAGTTCCTCTGTGTCCACATCACTAAGGAATTAACATGGTCCACACACACCCACACAGTTGTAAAGAGGGCACGACAGTGCCTCTTCCCCCTCAGGAGGCTGAAAAGATTTGGCATGGGCCCTCAGATCCAGGCATGGGCCTACAGCTGCACCATTGAGAGCATCTTGACTGGCTGCATCACCGGTTGTTACGGCAACTGCAAGGCACCCGATCGCAAGGTGCTACAGAGGGTGGTGAGTATGCCCCAGTACATCACTGGGCCAGAGCTACTTGCCTGCCAAGACCTTTATAACAGGCTTTGTCAGAGGAAGGCCCCCCAAAATTGTCAAAAACTACAGCCACCCAAGCCATAGACACTGCTATCGCATGGCAAGTGGTACCAATGCACCAAGTCTGGAACTAACAGGACCCTGAACAGTTTCTACCCCCAAGTCATAAGACTACTAAACAAGACTGCTAAATAGCTAACCAAATGGCTACAAGACTACCTACATTAACCCTTTTTTTTTTTACTCTCTTGCACACACACACACAACATGCGCACACATGCATACTGACGACACACACACACACACACACACACACACACACACACACACCTGCTGCTGTCTATTATCTATCCTGTTGCCTAGTCACTTTACCCCGGTCTACAGTACAGCGGAGGCTCCTCAGAGGAGGAAGTGGAGGACCATCCTGCTCAGTGAATTTAATAAAAATACAAATAATCAGATAAAATTATACTAAATATATTCATGTCACCAAATAATTGATTACAGTTTTTTCCAACTGCTTACACACAAAATCTTTTCATGTCACACGATTTTTGAAACCTCTCACTTAAAGTGCAAAACTACACACCAAATATCCAAAACCATAAGCTATTTCTCAGCCTTTGACTCAGTTGTCAATTGCATAAAACACTTTTTTCTAAACACTACACACAATTCTCTACCTAAAACACAAAAATCTAACAGGAAGGGACTTACTTTCCTTTTCCAAACACAACCAATCAAAATGCTACACTTATTCACCACACACACTCCTCACATGTGCAAACACTAATAGCTTAACTGATCACTAACCAATCACTGCTTTACTGTAGTATAGGCCTATAAATAGGTCATAGGTCAGATTACCTGTTTGAACAATGGATGCCAACAATGGACAAAGAGCAAGAGGAGTAGGAGGGAGAGGAAGAGGAAGAGGAAGAAGAGGACGAGGGCAAAGAAGAGAAGGAAGGAGAGCCATCTCTGATGAGATTAGGGCAACACTTGTTGATCATGTGATCAACCACGGTTTGACCATGAGATAGGCTGGACTGAGAGTCGAGCCCAACTTGAGTCGATTTACAGTGGCGTCCATAATTCGAACCTTCAGAAATGAGAACAGGTATGCAACTATATAATGACTATTTTAGCATTACAGTAATGTACTGTAAAATACGTATGACTGCTTAGTATTGCATAAACATTTGTAACTCTAAGCCATCCATTTACTGAACTGCATTGAATGAATGAGGTTGGTTATCATGCTGTACTACATTTTTTTGTACATTGCTTACAGTTCCTATGCTGAACACATACTGTGTTTGAATACAGAGTGGAAAGGCAAAGACATCATGGAGGACGAGGACGCTTGTTTACAGATGTACAAGAGACTGCAATTATAAATATGGTTTTGGCCAACAATGCAATTAGGATTCGAGAGATAAGAGAGCATATCTTGAAGAATGACACCATATTTAACAACATCAATGCTGTAAGCCTGTCAACCATACAACGCATCCTCCAACGGCACCGAGTGACGATGAAACAACTTTACAAGGTGCCATTTGAGAGAAACTCTGACAGAGTCAAGAATATGAGACATGACTTTGCAGAGGTATGTATGCAACACTACTTCCAGTACTTCAGACATACCATATTTACTCATCTGTATATCCTTTTGTCTGTTACAGAGAGTATTGGAGCTGGATGCCCATGTAATTCACCATGAATTTATTTATGTGGATGAGGTTGGCTTCAACCTCACCAAAACCAGGCGTCGCGGAAGAAATGTAATAGGACAGAGGGCATTTACCAATGTCCCCGGACAGCGTGGGGGTAATATAACTATGTGTGCTGCCATCACTCAAAACGGGGTCCTCCATCACAATGCACCACTGGGTCCGTACAACACCGGCCATATGCTCACTTTTCTGGATGCAATTTACACAATGCTTGTCCCTGATCCAGATCAGGAGCCTGCTAGATTTGTGGTTTTATGGGACAATGTTAGTTTTCACCGGGCTGTTCTGGTCCAAAACTGGTTTGCCACCCATCCACAATTTGTAGTTTTGTACCTACCCCCATATTCACCTTTTCTAAATCCCATAGAGGACTTCTTCTCAGCCTGGCGCTGGAAAGTGTTTGATCGTCAACCCTATGCCCGCATGTCGCTTTTCCAGGCAATGGAGGACGCATGTGGGGACATAGAGGTTGCCTCTGTCCAAGGTTGGATACGCCATGCTAGGAGATACTTCCCTCGATGTTTGGCAAGGGAAAGCGTATTGTGGCCAGACCCAGGCCGGAGAAGAGATGAAGGGTAGCTTAGCACTGATGACTGCCCCCCCCTACCAATTCCTGGACTGTCCCCCCGGGACCCCAAACACACAATTGTGTTCTTTACTGTATTCTAAAGAATATACTTTTGGTTGACTTATGCTTGTGGTTTGTTGTATGCTACTGTATACAACAGTAATGTTTGGCCAAATAAATATTTTCTGTTTCTACATTGCATTGGTGTTTACAGTGTACTTGTTACCCCTCTCAGCAGATTACTTTCACTGTAGAACATTGTATTGAAATGTAGATATAAGCCTATGAAAGACCAAAGAGCTTTAGATTTAGAACAACAGTGTTTACATGGTATATCAAAAAATGTACTATTATGAAAGCAGTGTTTGCCATTTGATGCAAATGCTTCATTCTGACATGTGTTTATGGCATTTTGAATGCAGTGTTACATTTTGAAGTAGATGTGAGGCATTTTGCATTTTGTGTGTGCAGTTTTGGGAATTGTGTGTAGAGTTTTGAAAAAAAGGAGACCGTTTTGAAACCGTGTGTAAGCAGAAGGAAAAAACTGTAAAACACACTGTTTTGCAATGACCTAAACCATACTACACCTGCTCCGATGCTCATCGGCTGTGGCAAGGCTTGCAAACCAATACAGACTACAAAGGGAAGCACAGCCGAGAGCTGCCCAGTGACACGAGCCTACCAGACGAGCTAAACTACGTCTATGCTCGCTTCGAGGCAAATAACACTGAAATGGCCATGTTCTGTTATAATCGCCACCCGGCACAGCCAGAAGAGGACTGGCCACCCCTCATAGCCTGGTTCCTCTCTAGGTTTCTTCCTAGGTTTTGGCCTTTCTAGGGAGTTTTTCCTAGCCACCGTGCTTCTACACCTACATTGCTTGCTGTTTGGGGTTTTAGGCTGGGTTTCTGGACAGCACTTTGAGATATCAGCTGATGTACGAAGGGCTATATAAATACATTTGATTTGATTTGAAACATGCATGAGAGCACCAGCTGTTCCGGAAGACTGTATGATCACGCTCTCCGCAGCCGATGTGAGTAAGACCTTTAAACAGGTCAACATTCACAAGGCCGCAGGGCTAGCATGACGTGTACTGCGAACATGCGCTGACGAACTGGCAAGTGTCTTGACTGATATTCTCAACCTCTCCCTGTCCGAGTCTGTAATACCAACATGTTTTAAGCAGACCACCATAGTCCCTGTGCCCAAGAACACTAAGGTAACCTGCCTAAATGACTACCAACCCGTAGCACTCATGTCTGTAGCCATGAAGTGCTTTGAAAGGCTGGTCATGACTCACATCAACACCATTATCCCAGAAACCCTAGACCCATTCCAATTTGCATACCGCCCCAACAGATGGAACTCTTCCAAGTCAAGGTAAGCTTTTGGTTTATTAATTTATTGCCATCAGGGACTGCCGGTGTAACTGTTACTGACTACACACTAACGTTACTGCATGATTATAGTGGGTTTACTTACACATTAGTTATATTAGCTATGTTGACTAGGATGGTACTTTAGCTAATATAGGGATAACAATGTAGGTTGTGTGTATGACATGGTTTGGCATGGAAAGGTTATTTTGACTGGTCACATACAGCTGATGTGTTGTTCATTGAAGTTCACAAACGAAGGGAAAAGGTAAGAGGAGGAGAGTGTATAGAGGCAAGAAGGAATACAACGTAGCTGCTAAGAAAATTAACTGTGATTATTTTTTTAGTTCACCTTTATTTAACCAGGTAGGCCAGTTGAGAACAAGTTCTCATTTACAACTGCGACCTGGCCAAGATAAAGCATAAAACAGCACAGCGTTACACATGGAATAAACAGACATACAGTCAATAACACAATAGAAAAGTATATATACAGTGTGTGCAAATGAGGGAAGAATAGGGAGGTAAGGCAAAAAATAGGCCATAGTGGCAAAATAATTACAATTTAGCAATTAAACACTGGAGTGATACAGTAGATGTGCAGAAGATGAATGTGCAAGTAGAGATACTGGGGTGCAAAGGAGCAACAACAAAAAAATAACAATATGGGGATGAGATAGTTGGATGGGCTATTTACAGATGGGCTATGTACAGGTGCAATGATCTGAAAGCTGCTCTGACAGCTGATGCTTAAAGTTAGCGAGGGAGATATGAGTCTCCAGCTTCGGTGATTTTTGCAATTCGTTCCAGTCATTGGGAGCAGAGAGCTGGAAGGAAACGCAGCCAAAGGAAGAATTGACTTTGGGGGTGACCAGTGAAATATACCTGCTGGAGCGTGTGCTACAGTTGGGTGCTGCTATGGTGACGAGTGAGCTAAGATAAGGCGGGGCTTTACCTAGCAAAGACTTACAGATGACCTGGAGCCAGTGGGTTTGGCGACGATTATGAAGTGAGGGTCAGCCAACGAGAGCATACAGGTCGCAGTGGTGGGTAATATATGGGGCTTTGGTGACAAACCGGATGGCACTGTGATAGACTGCATCCAATTTGCTGAGTAGAGTGTTGGAGGCTATTTTGTAAATGACATCGCCGAAGTCAAGGATCGGTAGGATAGTCAGTTTTACGAGGGTATGTTTGGCAGCATGAGTGAAGGATGCTTTGTTGTGAAATAGGAAGCTGATTCTAGATTTTATTTTGGATTGGAGATGCTTAATGTGAGTCTGGAAGGATAGTTTACAGTCTAACCAGACACCTAGGTATTTGTAGTTGTCCAAATATTCTCAGTTGTAGTTGTCCAAAATAAGTCAGAACCGTCCAGAGTAGTGATGCTAGACAGGCGGGCAGGTGCGGGCAGCGATCGGTTGAAGAGCATGCATTTAGTTTTACTTGCATTTAAGAGCAGTTGGAGGCCACGGAAGGAGAGTTGTATGGCATTGAAGCTCATCTGGAGGTTAGTTAACGAAGGGCCAGAGGTATACAGAATGGTGTCATCTGCGTAGAAGTGGATCAAAGAATCACCAGCAGCGAGAGCGACATCGTTGATGTATACAGAGAAGAGAGTCGGCCCGAGAATTGAACCCTGTGGCACCCCCATAGAGACTGTCAGAGGTCCGGACAACAGGCCCTCCGATTTGACACACTGAACTCTATCAGAGAAGTAGTTGGTGAACCAGGTGAGGCAGTCATTTGAGACACCAAGGCTGTTGAGTCTGCCGCTAAGAATGTGGTGATTGACAGAGTCGAAAGCATTGGCCAGGTTGATGAATATGGCTGCACAGTATTGTCTTTTATCAATGGTGGTTATGATATCGTTTAGGACCTTGAGCGTGGCTGAGGTGCACCCATGACCAGCTCGGAAACCAGATTGCATAACGAAGAAGGTAGGGTGGGATTCGAAATGGTCGGTGATCTGTTTGTTAACTTGGCTTTTGAAAACCTTAGAAAGGCAGGGTAGGATAGATATAGGTTTGTAACAGTTTGGGTCTAGAGCGTCTTTGAAGAGGGGGATGACCGCGGCAGCTTTCCAATCTTTATGCGTGATCAGGGGTGTATTCATTCCGCCGATTCTGTTGAAAAACCTTTCTGAAACGGAAGCAAACATAACTCGGATAAAAATACCTGAATCTTTCCAATAGAAACTCTCATTTGCAACTGTTGGACTAGTGATTACACCTAGATAAGCTAGATGCATGCAAGAGTGTGCAAGGCGGTATAGAATGTGTCACTGTCTGTCCACGTGTCACTGTCTGTCATCTCAAATGTTTCTCTCAACCTGTGTGCACCTACATAGTAAACTTTCATTCATAGGCTAAGTTGTTGCAATGTCATGATGGTTATAGGGAAAATTTGATTATCATGAAGTAGGCTTAACCTATCAATGTTATATAGAACTGGGTGAATGGTATATGAATAACAGTCATCCAACATGTTGTAATGGAAATAAGGTCATCATAAACGGCATTGGCCGCCACATACAGTCCCAGTGAAAAGTTTGGATACACCTATTCAGTCAATGGTTTTTCTATATTTTTACTATTTTATACATTGTAAAATAATAGTGAAGACATCAAAACTATGAAATAACACATATGGAATCATCTAGTAACCAAAAAAGTGTGAAACAAATCAAATAATATTTTAGATTTTAGATTCTTCAAAGTAGGCTCTTGCCTTGATGACAGCTTTGCACACTTTTGGCATTTTCTCAACCAGCTTCACCTGGAATGCTTTTCCAAAAATCTTGAAGGAGTTCCCACATATGCTGAGCACTTGTTGGCTGCTGTTCCTTCACTTTACTGTCCAACTCATCCTAAACCATCTAAATTGGGTTGAGGTTGAGCGATTGTGGAGGCCAGGTCATCTGATGCAGCACTCCATCACTCTCCTTCTTGGTCAAATAGCCCTTACACAGCCTGGAGGTGTGTTGGGTAATTGTCCTGTTGTACGAGTACGCTGGTGAGCTACCCTGTTGTGGGGTGACCAGTCCAAATCTCTCTGGGTGCTCATAGACTCTGGAGCCAACGAGAGCTTTATGGACGCTACCCTGGTGTCGGAGCTGGGAATCCCCACACAACCCCTCTCCATTCCCATGGATGTCAGAGCGCTGGATGTGCGCTCTAGTGGCAGAGTTACCCACACCACGTGTCCCATTAACCTGAGAGTTTCAGGTAATCACAGTGAGTTTATGCAGTTCCTGCCCATCCAATCCCCTCATGCACCTGTGGCATTGGGGTTTTCCTGGCTCCAAAGGCAGGCACAATCACCTGATCGACTGGTCTATTGGGTCAATCCTGGGTTGGAGCCCATTTTGCCATGGGCATTGCCTGAAGTTGGCGCTGCCTGCCCCGGGACGTTTTCCTGCATGTTTGGAAAAAGTAATGAACCTCTCTGCCATTCCCGCGTAGTACCAGGACCTCCGGGAGGTTTTTTAGCAAGGTCTGTGCCACCGCGCTTCCTTTGCATCAGACCTATGACTGCGCCATCAACCTTCTCCCGGGCACAACACCGCCTCAGTGGCGGCTTTATTCCCTGTTAGGTCTGGAGACCAAGGCGATGGAGACTTATATTGAGGACTCCCTGGCTGCAGGGGGTATCCATCCTTCTGCCTCCCGCGCCGGCACAGGGTTCTTCTTTCTCGAAAAGGTCAAAACCCTTCATCCGCGTATCGACTACCGGGGCCTGAATGACATCACAGTTAAAAAACGTTACCCGCTTCCACTCCTTGCCTCGGCTTTCAAGCTTCTCCAGTGGGCTACCATCTTCTCCAAGTTGGACCTCCGGAACGCCTACCATCTGGTATGGATCCGGGAAGGGGATGAGTGGAAGACCGCCTTTAACATGGCTAGCGAACACTATGAATTCCTGGTGATGCCATTCGGACTGACCAAGCCTCCTGCTGTGTTACAGGCCCTGGTACATAACGCTCCCCAGGACATGTTGAACCAGTTCGTATTCCTCTACCTTAATGACATCCTCGTGTTTTACGACTCGGCTCAAGAACATGTCCTCCATGTCAGACAAGTCTTCTAGCGTCTTCAGGAGAACCAGCTGTACGTCAAAGTGGAAAAATGCGAATTCCATCACTCCACCATCTCCTTCCTGGGGTACATCATTGCTGCAGGCAACATCCAATTGGATCCTGAAAAGGAGAGAGCGGTGGTGGGTTGGCCGCAACCCACCTCCAGAGTGCTGTCGCAACGCTTCCTGGGGTTCGCCAATTTCTACTGCCAGTTCATCCGGGGCTACAGCACCCGGGATTTCCCCCTGTCTGCACTCACCTCTCCCAAGGTCGTGTTTACATGGTTTCCAGCTGCAGACCAGCCATTCTTGGACCTCAAACACCAATTCACTACCGCCCCCATCCTAATCCATCCAGATCCGTCCTGGCAGTTCATGGTGGAGGTCGAAGCCTCGGACGTTGGAGTGGGGGCTGTCCTGTCCCAGCATTCGGCCCAAGACCAAAAGCTGCATCCTTGCACTTTCCTCTCCCATCGTCTCAACCCCACGGAAAGGAATTAAGACGTGGGTAACCGGGAAATTCTGGTGGTGAAGATGACGTTGGAGTGGAGGCACTGGTTGGAGGGGGCGGAACACCCATTCATATTTTAGACAGATCACAAGAACCTGTAATATCTCCTCACCACCAAGCGCCTAAACTCCAGGCAAGCTCGATGGACCCTGCTATTCACCCTATCCTAGCCGGATGCGCTGTCACGCCTCTATTGCTCCACTGCTACACCATCGACCACGAGGAATAAATACACAGTAAACAAAGAAAAAAAATGGCTATATAAAGGGAGATACCTAGTCAGTTGTACAACTGAATACATTTAACTGAAATGTGTCTTTGCATTTAACACAACACCTCTGAATCAGAGATGTGCGGAGGGCTGCCTTAATCGACATCCACGTCTTCGGCGCCCAGGGAACAGTGGGTTAACTGCCTAGCTCAGGGGCAGAATTACAGATTTTTTACCTTGTCAGCTTGGGGATTCGATCCAGCAACTTTTCAGTTACTGGTCTAACTGAAAAGTTTGCTGAATCAAATCCCCGAGCTGGACTTAGGGGTAGATGTAACATAGTAAATGTAAATCCGAGACGCTCCAATTAGTATGATATCTTATGTTTCTTATGGTATGTATTAATGGTATGCATTAATTTGTGGATGTGCATCATCCATTTCATATGATATGTTACGAACTACAATTCGTACAAAATGTTACAAATTGCAATTTGTACTGTATGTTGCGAATTTGCAAAACGTATGATATGTTACAAATTCCAATTTGTTGTGGCTGACGTTAGCTAGGTGGCTAGATGGCTAACGCTAATGTTAGCTAGGTGGCTAATGTTAGCTAGACTAGGGGTTAGGGATAGGGGTTAAGGTTAGGGCTAAAGTTAAGGTTAAGGTTGGTAATTGCAAAGTAGCTCAAAAGTACTAAGTAGGTGCAAAGTTGCTAATTAGCTAAAATGCTAAAGTTGTCCGTGATGAGATTGGAACTCGCAACCTTGCTAGATGTTCATCTTATAAATTGTTATTGAACTTCAGACCGGTCTGCCCTTGACCAGCACAAAAACATCCTGTGGCGTTCTGCATTAGCATCGAATAGCCACCGTGATATGAAACTTTTTAGGGAAGTTAGGAACCAATATACACAGCTAAGGCTAGCTTTTTCAAACAGAAATTTGCATCCTGTAGGACAAACTCAAAACAGTTCTGGGAAACTGTAAAGTCCATGGAGAATAAGAGCACCTCCTCCCAGCTGCCCACTGCACTGAGGCTAGGAAACACTGTCACTACCGATAAATTCACAATAATTGAGAATTTCAATAAGCATTTTTCTACGGCTGGCCATGCTTTCCACCTTGCTACCGCTATCCCGGTCAACAGCCCTGCGCTCCCCACAGCAACTCGCCCAAACCTCCCCCACTTCTCCTTCACCCAAATCCAGATAGCTGATGTTCTGAAAGAGCTGCAAAATCTGGACCCCTACAAATCAGCCGGGCTAGACAATCTGGACCCGGTCTTTCTAAAATTATCTGCCGAAATTATTGCAACCCCTATCACTAGCCTGTTCAACCTCTCTTTCGTATTGTCTGAGATTCACAAAGATTGGAAAGCTGCCGGGGTCATCCACCTCTTCAAAGGGGAAGACACTCTAGACCCAAACAGACCTATATCTATTCTACCCTGCCTTTCTAAGGTCTTTGAAAACCAAGTTAACAAACAGATTTCCATCCATTTCGAATCTCACCGTACCTTCTCCTCTATGCAATCTGGTTACTGAGCCGGTCATGGGTGCACCTCAGGCAGACTCAAGGTCCTAAACGATATCATAACCGCCATCGATAAGAGACTACAGCCACTTTAATAATGGAAATTGATGGAAAAAAATGTATTACTAGCCACTTTAAACAATTTATTTTATCTTTAGGCAAGTCAGTTAAGAACAAATTCTTATTTTCAATGACGGCCTAGGAACAGTGGGTTACCTTCCGGTTACTAGTCCAACGCTCTAGCCACTAGGCTACCCTGTCGCCCCACCTTAAACAATGCCACTTAATATAATGTTTACATACCCTACATTACTCATCTCATATGTATATACTGTACTCGATACCATCTACTGCATCTTGCTTATGCCGTTCTGTACCATCACTCATTCATATATCTTTATGTACATATTCTTTATCCCTATACACTTATATATAAGTGTATAAGGTAGTAGTTGTGGAATTGTTAGGTTAGATTACTCGTTGGTTATTACTGCATTGTCGGAACTAGAAGCACAAGCATTTCGCTACACTCGCATTAACATCTGCTAACCATGTGTATATGACAAATAACATTTTATTTTATTTTATTTGACATTACTGTGCAGCCGTATTCATCGACCTGGCTAAGGCTTTCGACTCTGTCAATCACAACATTCTTATTGTCAGACTCAACAGTCTTGGTCTCTCAAATTATTGCCTCGCTTGGTTCACCAACTCCTTTTCCGAAAGAGTTCAGTGTGTCAAATCGGAGGGCCTGTTGTCCGGACCTCTGACAGTCTCTATGGGGGTGCCACAGGGTTCAATTCTCGGGCCGACTCTCTTCTCTGTATACATCAACGATGTCGCTCTCGCTGCTGGTGATTCTTTGATCCACTTCTACGCAGATGACACCATTCTGTATACCTCTGGCCCTTCGTTAACTAACCTCCAGATGAGCTTCAATGCCATACAACTCTCCTTCTGTGGCCTCCAACTGCTCTTAAATGCAAGTAAAACTAAATGCATGCTCTTCAACCGATCACCTGCCTGCCCGTCCAGCATCACTACTCTGCACGGTTCTGACTTAGAATATGTGGACAACTACAAATACCTAGGCGTCTGGTAAGACTGTAAACTCTCCTTCCAGACTTACATTAAACATCTCCAATCCAAAATTAAATCTAGAATCAGCTTCCTATTTTGCAACAAAGCATCCTTCATTCATGCTGCCAAACATACCCTTGTAAAACTGACCATCCTACCGATCCTCGACTTCGGCGATGTCATTTACAAAATAGCCTCCAACACTCTACTCAACAAATTGGATTCAGTCTATCACGGTGCCATCCGTTTTGTCACCAAAGCCCCATATACTACCCACCACTGCAACCTGTATGATCCCGTTGGCTGGACCTCGCTTCATATTTATCGCCAAACCCACTGGCTCCAGGTCATCTACAAGTCTCTGCTAGGTAAAGCCCCGCCTTATCTCAGCTCACTGGTCACCATAGCAGGACCCGCCCGTAGCACGTGCTCCAGCAGGTATATCTCACTGGTCACCAATTCTTCCTTTGGCCGCCTCTCCTTCCAGTTCTCTGCTGCCAATGACTGAAACGAACTGCAATAATCTCTGAAGCTGGAGACTCATATCTCCCTCACTAGCTTTAAGCACCAGCTGTCAGAGCAGCTCACAGATCACTGCACCTGTACATAGCTCATCTGTAAATAGCCAATACAATCTACCTCATTCCCATACTGTATTTATTTATTTATTGATCTTGCTCCTTTGCACCCCAGTTTCTCAACTTGCACATTCACCTTGTGCACATCCTACCATTCCAGTGTTTAATTGCTATATTGTAATTGCTTTGCCACCATGGCCTATTTATTGCCTTACCTCTCTTATTCTACCTCATTTGCACATGCTGTATATATTTTTTTGTGTTGTTGTATGTGTCAAACTGCATTGCTTTATCTTGGCCAGGTCGCAGTTGCAAATGAGAACTTGTTCTCAACTAGCCTACCTGGTTAAATAAAGGTTTAAAAAAAAAGAAGAAAAAAAAGATTCAAACACGCAACCTTATATTCCCACCCTGACCAACCACCCTCCTTTCCTTTTTGCTTTAAGTAACTGTGAGCGGACCAAGTAATTGGACGTCACTCTAAAGCGGAAAGGTGGAGTAAACGAGTCAGGAGTAGGTTTTGTTGATTGAACACTTCTCTATTGAGGGCACAAACACTCCAACATAATCAATGAAAATCTCCCAAGGAAAAACATACATCTTCTTCTCCAGATGAAACAGGAACACAATACGATTATCTTTAAACTATAACAAAAGTCACGAGATTGTCACCGTCTTAGTGGTTCTTCATGGATAGCTCCTCTGTCTCGGTGGCCATCTTACAGAGTTAGTTTTTTTCCCCCTCCTCTGCTGGTACCATACTATCTCTTATAGGCGAAGGAGAATATGTCATTAGTACCGTCAGCTGTGCTTAATTGCCTCTGGTTACCTTGTCTCCCATGCCTTGTTGGGCTACTATCCGCGAGTCCAGCCTGCCCTCTGGTGTTCCTTCCACATAACCTTCTGTCTTGTGTAATCATATCAAAGGTAACATATCATGCTAATTTGAGTGTCCCGGATTTATGCTTACAATGTTACATTTAGTCTATGAGAGCAGGCTGTTATGTGTGTGTTTGGTGGAGCTCTGTGGTGGCCTTGGCAGGTTCCATCAGAAGCCTGTGATCTTGAACAGTAACATGACATTCACACACTCAAGCTGCCTCTTGTGTTGATGCAAAATCAAGCACTAAAAACACATGTGCAACTTCCCCTCTCCCACACACATTCAGATTGCTATATAATGACTGCCAGGAGGCCAGTACAGACAGAATGGTGATATTTCTCCTGTTATACTGCAATAACAGTGTAAGTTTGTTTTACTCACTGCTTTAGCCCACTCTGCCAACCCTGATGTCCTTGCTGTGTCTGAATCCTGGCTTAGGAAGGCCACCAAAAATTCTGAGATTTCCATACCCAACTATAACATTTTCCGTCAAGATAGAACTGTCAAAGGGGAAGGAGTTGCAATCTACTGCAGAGATAGCCTGCAAAGTAATGTCATACTTTCCAGGTCCATACCCAAACAGTTCGAACTTCTAATTTTAAAAATGAATCTCTCCAGAAATAAGTCTCTCACTGTTGCCGCCTGCTACCGACCCGCCTCAACTCCCAGCTGTGCCCTGGACACCATTTGTGAATTGATCGCCCCCCATCTAGCTTCAGAGTTTGTTCTGTTAGGTGACCTAAACTGGGATATGCTTAACACCCCGGCAGTCCTACAATCTAAGCTAGATGCCCTCAATCTCACACAAATCATCAAGGAACCCACCAGGTACAACCCTAAATCTGTAAACAAGGGCACCCTCTAGACGTTATCCTGACCAACTGGCCCTCCAAATACACCTCCACTGTCTTCAATCAGGATCTCAGCGATCACTGCCTCATTGCCTGTATCCGCTACGGGTCCGCAGTCAAACGACCACCCCTAATCACTGTCAAACGCTCCCTAAAACACTTCTGCGAGCAGGCCTTTCTAATCGACCTGGCCCGGGTATCCTGGAAGGATATTGACCTCATCCCGTCAGTTGAGGATGCCTGGTCATTCTTTAAAAGTAACTTCCTCACCATCTTAGATAAGCATGCTCCGTTCAAAAAATGCAGAACTAAGAACAGATTTAGCCCCTGGTTCACTCCAGATCTGACTGCCCTCGACCAGTACAAAAACATTCTGTGGCGGACTGCAATAGCATCAAAAAGTCCCCGCGATATGCAACTGTTCAGGGAAGTCAGGAACCAATACACGCAGTCAGTCAGGAAAGCAAAGGCCAGCTTTTTCAAGCAGAAATGTGCATCCTGTAGCTCTAACTCCAAAAAAGTTCTGGGGCACTGTAAAGTCCATGGAGAACAAGAGCACCTCCTCCCAGCTGTCCACTGCACTGAGGCTAGGTAACACGGTCACCACCGATAAATCCATGATACTCAAAAACTTCAACAAGCATTTCTCAACGGCTGGCCATGCCTTCCTCCTGGCTACTCCAACCTCGGCCAACAGCTCCACCCCCCCACCCCCCGCAGCTACTCGCCCAAGCCTCCCCAGCTTCTCCTTTACCCAAATCCAGATAGCAGATGTTCTGAAAGAGCTGCAAAACCTGGACCCGTACAAATCAGCAGGTCTTGACAATCTGGACCCTCTATTTCTGAAACTATCTGCCGCCATTGTCGCAACCCTTATTACCAGCCTGTTCAACCTCTCTTTCATATCGTCTGAGATCCCAAGAACTGGAAAGCTACCGTGGTCATCCCCCTCTTCAAAGGGGGAGACACCCTGGACCCAAACTGTTACAGACCTATATCCATCCTGCCCTGCCTATCTAAGGTCTTCGAAAGCCAAGTCAACAAACAGATCACTGACCATCTCGAATCCCACCGAACCTTCTCCGCTGTGCAATCTGGTTTCCGAGCCGGTCACGGGTGCACCGCAGTCACGCTAAAGGTACTAAACGATATCATAACCGCCATCGATAAAAGACAGTACTGTGCAGCCGTCTTCATCGACCTGGCCAAGGCTTTCGACTCTGTCAATCACCATATTCTTATCGGCGGACTCAGTAGCCTCGGTTTTTCTAATGACTGCCTTGCCTGGTTCAATGATGTTGCTCTTGCTGTGGGCGATTCCCTGATCCACCTCTACGCAGATGACACCATTCTGTATACTTCTGGCCCTTCCTTGGACACTGTGCTATCTAACCTCCAAACGAGCTTCAATGCCATACAACACTCCTTCCGTGGCCTCCAACTGCTCTTAAACGCCAGTAAAACCAAATGCATGCTTTTCAACCGTTCGCTGCCTGCACCCGCACGCCCGACTAGCATCACCACCCTGGATGGTTCCGACCTAGAATATGTGGACATCTATAAGTACCTAGGTGTCTGGCTAGACTGTAAACTCTCCTTCCAGACTCATATCAAACATCTCCAATCCAAAATCCAATCTAGAATCGGCTTTATATTTTGTTACAAAGCCTCCTTCACTCACGCCGCCAAACTTACCCTAGTAAAACTGACTATCCTACCGATCCTCGACTTCGGCGATGTCATCTACAAAATGGGGGGGGGGGGTGTAATTTCAGTGCCAGTACAATATAATTTCAACTATAAGATTTCCCCCAAATTCCTATGTCTATATGAGGAAGATACCAATCAGAAACAGCCTTGTAGACGGATAACTTATCTTCCACACCTGCTAGTATTTTTCATCTCATGCGGTATAGCTATTAGGGTGGATCCATCTTGTCTTTTAAAGCCGTTATGCTGCATAGTCCTGTGATAGCTTTACCTCTTCATGTATTTTTTTTGTTTGCCTTACTTTGTTACAGATACTGTACAGTAACTGTACACGTCTCCTCCTTTCTTCCTCTTCCAGAGTAAGAGATTTATGAACTGTTGACCTTGATGGCGCTTGTCGATGCTCCATGGCTCTGAGGGTCAGGTAAGTCTATAAGGGTCGCATTTCAAAAGATGAAGTGCGCCTAGAGTCCAAGATCCTGGCACTGACTGTCTGGTCTAAACCCAGGCGTGCTTTTCCTAAGATATAGTGTATCACTGGGTAAAGGTCTACTTTCAGAACACTGGACAGGGAAGAGTTGGTGGAAAATATAGATGTTCTCTTCAGTCAGCAGTGTGTGAGAGAGAGAGAGAGACCCCCTGAAGACAATGAAGTATGCAGACCCAGAGAGGTGAATACTTTTTCCAGATGGATGTCTGAGGTTGGAGGACCCATTGGAAATCATTGCCAGCAACTTCACTGCATTGCAAGAGGCAGTAATCAGACAATAAGGACAGTTGACAATTTAAAATGTAGACACCACATGTATGCACACATCACACATATGCCCATACACACACACACACACCGACATGAGTAGAGGAACAGATGAGTACTTATTAAGCATCGTCAGGGTGAAAAGTGCATTTCAATACCCTCAAAACTCACCACACTCATGGAACAAACACATACACATAGTTGTGTAGGAAGAGGTTTCTGGAGATGTTGCTTTGCAGTTCAGGGCATAAAAACACCAGCATGAACCCTGTCTCCCTCATCGATAAAGCTGGGCTAATTATAAAAATAATAATAATCTCCCAGACAAAACAAATGGTCTTGTTTACAACATTTACATTTATCTTAAGACATCCCTTTAAATACATCAGGTAGCAGGGACAGCAGGTAGCCTAGTGGTTAGAGCTTTGGACTAGTAACCAAAAGGTTGCAAGATCAAATCCCCAAGGTAAAAATCTGTCGTTCTGCCCCTGAACAAGGCAGTTAACCCACAGTTCCTAGGCAGTCATTGAAAATAAGAAATTGTTCTTAACTGACTTGCCTAGTTAAATAAAAGGTTTTAAAAAAGATACAGGGTACTTTTAATTATAATTTTGTCAGCAGACTCTCTAGAATAAATAGAGAGAACGGGTTCAGAATATAGGAAAAGGAAAGGAAAGCCATCTAAATACAGTACCTGTCAAAAGTTTGGACACCTACTCATTCAAGGGTTTTTCTTTATTTTTACTATTTTCTACATTGTAGAATAATATTGAAGACATCAAAACTATGAAATAATGCATACGGAATCATGTAGTAGCCAAAAAAGTGTTCAACAAATCCAAATAACGTTTTATATTTGAGATTCTTCAAAGTAGACACCCTTCTCCTTGATGTCTTCACTATTATTCTACAAAGTAGAAAATAGTACACATAAAGAAAAACCCTTGAATAAGTAAGTGTGTCCAAACTTTTGACTGGTGCTTTTTTGCCTATTTGTCTCCATTTCAGCACTAACTGGTAGATTAAAAAAATACTCAGATTTAGTTTATTATTTAGGCACATTTAGGGGTTAGTAAAGTATATGCTATATGAATCATAAAAAATAGGTTTGAAGACCCTTTATGCACAAAATATATTGATGAATCAAAAATACAGTGCTTTTTTTCATCCTGAAAGTTGCCATATTCATGTTCAATCCATGAAATATGGGGCTGAACAATACGTGTATTCTGACCTTGAATTTAAGCATGAGAATAGCATGCTATTCACCAGCTATTAGGTTCGGGGTGGAGATAAAAAAATATTAAAAAAAGGTGTGGTGGTGTGTTTACAATTAATAATAATTAACCCCCGTTTCGATCTTGTCTCATCGCTGCAACTCTCCAACGAGCTCAGGAGGCGATGGTCGAGTCATACGTCCTCCAAAATATGACTCTCCAAACCCCGCTACTTAACCCGGAAGCCAGCCACATCAATGTGTCAGAGGAAACACCTGATGACCGAGGTCAGCCTGCAGGCACCCAGCCCGCCACAAGCAGTCACTAGAGCACAATGAGCCAAGTAAAGCCCCCCTGGCCAAACCCTTCCTATCCTGGACAACACTGGGCCCATTGTGCGCCACCCTACGGGACTCAATCACGGCTGCAGCAATCACGGCTGCTGCGCCACTCAGGAGGCCCAGATATGTGGTATTCTGACCTTGACTTAATTCCCTCACAATTCCACCACTTTTATGAGCAATGAAATGTTGAATAAGGTTGAGTAACCTGTCAGTTCCAAGTGGAACAACACTCTTCTCCATGCACTGTGATTTACAATCAAATCAAATTTATTTGTCACATAAACATGGTTAGCAGATGTTAATGCGAGTGTAGCGAAATGCTTGTGCTTCTAGTTCCGACAATGCAGTAATAACCAACGAGTAATCTAACCTAACAATTCCAAAACTACTACCTTATACACACAAGTGTAAAGGGATAAAGAATATGTACATAAAGATATATGAATGAGTGATGGTACAGAACGGCATAGGCAAGATGCAGTAGATGGTATCGAGTACAGTATATACAGTGCCTTGCGAAAGTATTCGAACTTTGAACTTTGCGACCTTTTGCCACATTTCAGGCTTCAAACATAAAGATATAAAACTGTATTTTTTTGTGAAGAATCAACAACAAGTGGGACACAATCATAAAGTGGAATGACATTTATTGGATATTTCAAACTTTTTTAACAAATCAAAAACTGAAAAATTGGGCGTGCAAAATTATTCAGCCCCCTTAAGTTAATACTTTGTAGCGCCACCTTTTGCTGTGATTACAGCTGTAAGTCGCTTGGGGTATGTCTCTATCAGTTTTGCACATCGAGAGACTGAAATTTTTTCCCATTCCTCCTTGCAAAACAGCTCGAGCTCAGTGAGGTTGGATGGAGAGCATTTGTGAACAGCACTTTTCAGTTCTCTCCACAGATTCTCGATTGGATTCAGGTCTGGACTTTGACTTGGCCATTCTAACACCTGGATATGTTTATTTTTGAACCATTCCATTGTAGATTTTGCTTTATGTTTTGGATCATTGTCTTGTTGGAAGACAAATCTCCGTCCCAGTCTCAGGTCTTTTGCAGACTCCATCAGGTTTTCTTCCAGAATGGTCCTGTATTTGGCTCCATCCATCTTCCCATCAATTTTAACCATCTTCCCTGTCCCTGCTGAAGAAAAGCAGGCCCAAACCATGATGCTGCCACCACCATGTTTGACAGTGGGGCTTTTACGCCAAACATAACGTTTTGCATTGTTGCCAAAAAGTTCAACTTTGGTTTCATCTGACCAGAGCACCTTCTTCCACATGTTTGGTGGGTCTCCCAGGTAGCTTGTGGCAAACTTTAAACAACAATTTTTATGGATATCTTTAAAGAAATGGCTTTCTTCTTGCCACTCTTCCATAAAGGCCAGATTTGTGCAATATACGACTGATTGTTGTCCTATGGACAGAGTCTCCCACCTCAGCTGTAGATCTCTGCAGTTCATCCAGAGTGATCATGGGCCTCTTGGCTGCATCTTTGATCAGTCTTCTCCTTGTATGAGCTGAAAGTTTAGAGGGACGGCCAGGTCTTGGTAGATTTGCAGTGGTCTGATACTCCTTCCATTTCAATATTATCGCTTGCACAGTGCTCCTTGGGATGTTTAAAGCTTGGAAAATCTTTTTGTATCCAAATCCGGCTTTAAACTTCTTCACAACAGTATCTCGGACCTGCCTGGTGTGTTCCTTGTTCTTCATGATGCTCTCTGCGCTTTTAACGGACCTCTGAGACTATCACAGTGCAGGTGCATTTATACGGAAACTTGATTACACACAGGTGGATTGTATTTATCATCATTAGTCATTTAGGTCAACATTGGATCATTCAGAGATCCTCACTGAACTTCTGCAGAGAGTTTGCTGCACTGAAAGTAAAGGGGCTGAATAATTTTGCACGGCCAATTTTTCAGTTTTTGATTTGTTAAAAAAGTTTGAAATATCCAATAAATGTCGTTCCACTTCATGATTGTGTCCCACTTGTTGTTGATTCTTCAAAAAAAAAATACAGTTTTATATCTTTATGTTTGAAGCCTGAAATGTGGCAAAAGGTCGCAAAGTTCAAGGGGGCCGAATACTTTCGCAAGGCACTGTACATATGAGATGAGTAATGTAGGGTATGTAAACAAAGTGGCATAGTTTAAAGTGGCTAGTGATACATGTATTACATAAAGATGCAGTAGATGATAGAGTACAGTATATACATATACATATGAGATGAATAATGTAGGGTATGTAAACATTATATTAAGTAGCATTGTTTAAAGTGGCTAGTGATATATTTTACATCACTATTTTACATCACTACATCACATCAATTTCCATCAATTCCCATTATTAAAGTGGCTGGAGTTGAGTCAGTGTGTTGGCAGCAGCCACTCAATGTTAGTGGTGGCTGTTTAACAGTCTGATGGCCTTGAGATAGAAGCTGTTTTTCAGTCTCTCGGTCCCAGCTTTGATGCACCTGTACTGACCTCGCCTTCTGGATGATAGCGGGGTGAACAGGCAGTGGCTCGGGTGGTTGTTGTCCTTGATGATCTTTATGGCCTTCCTGTGACATCGGGTGGTGTAGGTGTCCTGGAGGGCAGGTAGTTTGCCCCCGGTGATGCGTTGTGCAGACCTCACTACTCTCTGGAGAGCCTTACGGTTGTGGGCGGAGCAGTTGCCGTACCAGGCGATGATACAGCCCGAAAGGATGCTCTCGATTGTGCATCTGTAAAAGGTTGTGAGTGTGTTTGGTGACAAGCCGAATTTCTTCAGCCTCCTGAGGTTGAAGAGGCGCTGTTGAGCCTTCTTCACGATGCTGTCTGTGTGGGTGGACCAATTCAGTTTGTCTGTGATGTGTACGCCGAGGAACTTAACTTCTATTTTAATTTTTGGATGAAAAACGTTCCCGTTTTAAACAAGATATTTTGTCACGAAAAGATGCTCGACTATGCATATAATTGACAGCTTTGGAAAGAAAACACTAAAGATTCCAAAACTGCAAAGATATTGTCTGTGAGTGCCACAGAACTGATGTTACAGAAAAAACCCAGATAAAAATCCAATCAGGAAGTGCCGCATTTTTTTAAAACCGCCTCATGCCGATGACTCCTTATATGGCTGTGAATGGGCCACGAATGAGCTTAGGCTTTCTGTCGCTTCCCCAAGGTGTCGACAGCATTGTGACGTATTTGTAGGCATATCATTGGAAGATTGACCATAAGAGACTACATCTACCAGGTGGTCGCTTGGTGTCCTCCGTCGCAATTATTGCATAATCTCCAGCTGCAGTATTTTTCCGTTTGCTTCTGATGAGAAGCCAACTGCCACCACTGATAGATTGTCGAATATATATGTGAAAAACACCTTGAGGATTGATTCTAAACAACGTTTGCCATGTTTCTGTCGATATTATGGAGCTAATTTGGAAAAAAGTTTGGCGTTGTAAGTGACTGCATTTTCCGGTCTTTTTCTTAGCCAAACGTGATGAACAAAACGGAGCTATTTCGTCTACACAAATAATATTTTTGGAAAAAATGAACATTTGCTATCTAACTAAGAGTCTCGTCATTGAAAACATCCGAAGTTCTTCAAAGGTAAATTATTTTATTTGAACGCTTTTCTTGTTTTTGTGAAAATGTTGCCTGCTTAATGCTGTGGACCTATTTGGGCGGTAAGCAAATTGGAGTGGGTCTAGGGTGTCAGGTAGGGTGGAGGTGATATGGTCCTTGACTAGTCTCTCAAAACACTTCATGATGACGGAAGTGAGTGCTAGTAGTAGTAGTAGTAGTAGTAGTAGTAGTAGTAGTCGTTTAGCTCAGTTACCTTAGCTTTCTTGGGAACAGGAATAATGGTGGCCCTCTTGAAGCATGTGGGAACAGCAGACTGGGATAAGGATTGATTGAATATGTCCGTAAACACACCAGCCAGCTGGTCTGCGCATGCTCTGAGGGCACGGCGGGGAATGCTGTCTGGGCATGCAGCCCTGCGAGGATTAACACGTTTAAATGTTTTACTCACGTCGGCTGCAGTGAAGGAGAGTCTGCATGTTTTGGTAGCGGGCCGTGTCAGTGGCACTGTATTGTCTTCAAAGCGGGCAAAAAAGTTATTTAGTCTGCCTGGGAGCAAGACATCCTGATCTGTGACGGGGCTGGTTTTCTTTTTGTAATCCGTGATTGACTGTAGACCCTCTTGTGTCTGAGCCGTTGAATTGCGACTCTACTTTGTCTCTATACTGACGCATAGCTTGTTTGATTGCCTTGCGGAGGGAAAAGTTACACTGTTTGTATTCGGTCATGTTTCCGGTCACCTTGCCCTGATTAAAAGCAGTGGTTCGCGCTTTCAGTTTCACGCGAATGCTGCCATCAATCCACGGTTTCTGGTTTGGGAATGCTTTAATCGTTGCTATGGGAACGACATCTTCAATGCACGTTCTAATGAACTCGCACACCGAATCAGTGTAATCGTCAATGTTGTTGTTCGCCGCAATGCGGAACATATCCCAGTCCGCGTGATGGAAGCAGTCTTGGAGCGTGGAATCAGATTGGTCGGACCAGCGTTGAACAGACCTCAGCGCGGGAGCTTCTTGTTTTAGCTTCTGTCTGTAGGCAGGGAGCAACAAAATGGAGTTGTGGTCAGCTTTTCCGAAAGGAGGGCAGGGGAGGGCCTTATATGCGTCGCGGAAGTTAGAATAGCAATGATCCAAGGTTTTACCATCCCTGGTTGCGCAATCGATATGCTGATACAATTTAGGGAGTCTTGTTTTCAGATTAGCCTTCTTAAAATCCCCAGCTACAATGAATGCAGCCTCAGGATATGTGGTTTCCAGTTTGCAAAGAGTCAAATAAAGTTTGTTCAGAGCCATCGATGTGTCTGCTTGGGGGGGAATATATACGGCTGTGATTATAATCGAAGAGAATTCCCTTGGTAGATAATGCGGTCGACATTTGATTGTGAGGAATTCTAAATCAGGTGAACAGAAGGACTTGAGTACCTGTATGTTGTTGTGACCACACCACGTCTCGTTAACCATAAGGCATACGCCCCCGCCCCTCTTCTTACCAGAAAGAAACCTACCGAATTGATTTAGGATTGCTAGAATGTTTGAATTATATGCTCATACTTTCACAGTATTTTTTTGGTATAGCCACCATTAGTTATACCAATACATGTATAATTGTCACTGGGCCTCCCGAGTGGCGCACTGGTCTAAGGCACTGCACTGCAGTGCTAGCTGTTCCACTAGAGATTCTGGGATCAAGTGCAGGCTCTGTTGCAGCCGGCTGCAACCAGGAGACCCATAGGGCGGTGCATAAGCAATCGTCTGGGTATGGCGGGCAGGGATGTCTTTGTCCCATTATGCACTAGTGACGGGATGGGTAGACATTTGTAATTTTGACAGAAAGTGGTTTCATTTCAAGTTAAAGTGTACTGTTAGCTAGCTAATGTTAGCTGGCTGGCTCGCTAGCATTACATATTTGATCCAACTCTACGCAGACGACACCATTCTGTATACTTCTGGCCCTTCTTTGGACACTGTGTTAACTAACCTCCAGACGAGCTTCAATGCCATACAACTCTCCTTCCGTGGCCTCCAACTGCTCTTAAATACAAGTAAAACTAAATGCATGCTCTTCAACCGATCGCTGCCTGCACCTGCCCGCCCATCCAGCATCACTACTCTGCACGGTTCTGACTTAGAATATGTGGACAACTACAAATACCTAGGTGTCTGGTTAGACTGTAAACTCTCCTTCCAGACTCACATTAAAGATCTCCAATCCAATGTTAAATCTAGAATTGGCTTTCTATTTCGCAACAAAGCATCCTTCACTCATGCTGCCAAACATACCCTTGTAAAGCTGACCATCCTACCGATCCTCGACTTCGGCGATGTCATTTACAAAATAGCCTCCAATACCCTACTCAATAAATTGGATGCAGTCTATCACAGTGCCATCCGTTTTGTCACCAAAGCCCCATATACTACCCACCACTGCGACCTGTACGCTCTCGTTGGCTGTCCCTCGCTTCATATTAGTCACCAAACCCACTGGCTCCAGGTCATCTACAAGACCCTGCTAGGTAAAGTCCTCCCTTATCTCAGCTCGCTGGTCACCATAGCAGCACCCACCTGTAGCATGCACTCCAGCAGGTATATCTCTCTGGTCACACCCAAAGCCAATTCCTCCTTTGGCCGCCTCTCCTTCCAGTTCTCTGCTGCCAATGACAAGAACAAACTACAAAAATCTTTGAAACTCGAAACACTTATCCCTCACTAGTGTCATGACTGTCTTGATCAGGTCAGGTTACAGGAGACCACAACCCTACAGATTATCTCTCAACCCCAACAGAGGAGGAGAGATCTAGGGTTCTGATGATGCGGAGGGGTTTTATGGCCCCTCACGGCCCTGGTAAATCTCAGGCCACAGACAAATTTCTTTGTCCCGTTACTATGGAGAACCAGCCTCAGAACATTAAACATGAAATAAAGGGACTTTGGAACAATGGTTTCCGTCAGCCACAATGGTGGTCATGACGATAGATGGACTATGAAAATGTATGTAATTTTTGTTCTGTTATTAAAGGTTAATAGATGACGTCATCATGAAAACATTGTAATGTGAAGGGTTTTCCTAGTATATGTTTGATGTTTATACATTGTACATTGTATGGAAAATATCCAAATCAAAGAAAATGTTTTGGGGAAGATGAAATGTTAAGTTAGTTGTCTAAAATGGGATTTGAGAAAAACCTAACCCTTGCCTCATTAACTTGGTACGCCCAGAGAATTGCCCTAAAGGCGGCTACGCCCACTTCTGACCCAAGGGTATAAAACCTGTGAGTATAGAATTTACAACAGGACTACGTGACCCCAGCTGCAGCAGGGTCTGAAAAAGTCAACCAACCCAGAACGCAACGCAAGTTTGAGGACAAAGAAATCCTTTTCTACCCAAGCTACGGATGAGTAGCTGTGTCTAAGCGGGTGAATTCAAGTCGAACCACCTAGCCTCCATCTCAAATCGTGGTATCTAAAGGGTTTCATTCCTATGCTGTGAGCTCTGAGCTACAGAGCTGTCTGTCCTCAGAAGACCCCTTCCAGAGAAAGGGGTGAGGGAACAGACTCCTAAGCCAAAAAGGACACTGACACCGGGAGGACGAGCAGGGAGGTGTGCAGGAGAAGTGCGTCATCGAACAGCGGAATGGTCCACGCAGAGAATCCCCGGAGATCATTACCACGTAATTAGATCATTGTATTCTGACCCATAAGAGCGGCAGTTTGAGGCAAGGCTAGGGTTAAAATAGCATAGCTGACAAATTCACCCAAATGTATATTTCTTGTGTACTTCTTTCTGTTCTCTCTCTTTTGAAATTCCCATTGTGGGTAACACGCGCCATAGCGTGTTGGCCCGTTATACTAAGTTCTAATCAATAGCCTATAATGTGTTTTGTCTATGTGTATCTTTTATCATCATTTTAGCTTTTTAGTAAATAAATATTCAACTAAGATTGGTGTGGTGCGAATTCATTAGTGGGACCCGGGTCCGTGCAGATTCAAGGGCTATACGACGTTCAGATTATGAGACTGATAGAGGAAACTGGTTAATTAGCGGCTGTTGTAAAATCGATATTCTGTCACATTTTGTTATGTCTTTGTTTTAGTATGGTCAGGGCGTGAGTTGGGTGGGTTGTCTATGTTAGTTTTTCTATGATTTGCTATTTCTGTGTTTGGCCTGGTATGGTTCTCCATCAGAGGCAGCTGTCAATCGTTGTCCCTGACTGAGAACCATATTTAGGGAGCCTGTTTTCTATTGTGTTTCGTGGGTGATTATTCTCTGTTTTCTGTTGTGTGTCTGCACCAGCCAGAACTGTTTTCGGTCGTTTCTCTTTGTTATTTTTGTTATTTCCGTGTTCATTCTAATAAATATGGACACATACCACGCTGCACCATGGTCCTCACCTTCTTCCATCAACAACGGCCGTTACGTATTCTGATATTCTTTGAGTTAATTTGGGAAATAGAAACTCAATAAAAACTAGTTTTCCCATGGTGCCCCAGGTTAATGAGTTAATAATTGTTTGATTCAGTTAATCACGTCATTAGAAACTTGTAATCATTCGGTGAGCAACAGTTCTAATACTAATACAACGTCACAACACTAGCTTTAAGCACCAGCTGTCAGAGCAGCTCACAGATTACTGCACCTGTACATAGCCCATCTATAATTTAGCCCCAAAAACTACCTCTTCCTCTACTGTATTTATTTATTTATTTATTTAGCTCCTTTGCACCCCATTATTTCTATTTCTACTTTGCACATTCTTCCACTGCAAATCTACCATTCCAGTGTTTTACTTGCTATATTCGCCAACTTGGCCTTTTTTGCCTTTACCTCCCTTATCTCACCTCATTTGCTCACATTGTAAATATACTTATTTTTCTACAATATTATTGACTGTATGTTTGTTTTACTCCATGTGTAACTCTGTGTTGTTGTATGTGTCGAACTGCTTTGCTTTATCTTGGCCAGGTCGCAATTGTAAATGAGAACTTGTTCTCAACTTGCCTACCTGGTTAAATCAAGGTAGCTAGCTTCACAAAACTCTCCACTATGCGAAGTATCCATTTCAATAGAATGTCACTGCAACAACTGTTGATAGACAGTTACCTGGTAAATTCGCTCTCTGGCTTTCTACTCCAATTTCAAATAATGGGTGAGATAGTCTAGCTACCAATATTTTCTGACATTACACGTTTTTAATTTTGACATAAAGTATTTTCATTTCAAGTTAAAGTGTACTGCTAGCTAACATTAGCTGGCTGGCTCACTAGCTAATGTTATGATCTTATTAGTTGCATCTCAGAGACATTTACTTGGCTAGTTATAGCCTAATGTTAGCTAGCTAACATTGAACTTGGTTGTTTAGCTACCTGCAGATTCATGCAGGGTAGTAATGTCATGAGTTGGGATTATGGTTCATTGTGTAGCTAGCTAGCTACATGTCTGACCAAAATACTCCACTATGCAAGTGTCCATTTCAATAGAATGTCACTGCAACAACTGTTGATAGACATAACGTTAGCTGGAGAATTCGCTCTGGCTTTCTACTCCGATTTCAGACCACAGATAAGATAGTCTAGCTAGCTACATTCTCAGATATTACACATGTCTAATTTTTACATAAAGTATTTAGGGTAGTAACGTAATGAGTTGGGATTATGGTTCATTGTTTAGCTAGCTAGCTACATGTCACTATGCAAGTAACCATTTCGGGTGCATTCGTAAATTCAGTCTGGCCATTTACTCCGATTTCAGAGCACTCTCGTCAGTGTGCCAGAGCACAGAATAACTGATGAATTTACAAACACTCAACACCTGTTGAATATGGCCGGCATCAGTAAACGTCAGCAAAAAAGCATAATTCAATTGTTGCCAGCAGCACAATTACAGTCACCAATGCTCTGGATAACATGAAAACAGTCTAACCAACTCTGCTAGGGTGAGTAAAATGGTCAGTTTGGGTGGGGGCTAAAGCTTAAGAGGGTGTGAACAATGCTGAATGGATGTAGACAAAGGAGAGCTCTCCAGTAGGTACAAAATTATTCAAAAGCCATTTTCTCAAAAGTGAGGTTACACGTTTATCAACTTTCAAAGCAGAATTACTTCCCCATTGTTCCTCAAATGCAGTGTATGATATACCATTTTGTAGCTCTGTGTCTCTGCTTTTATCCAATGTAAAAAACACAATTTCAAATTTTGCTACATAAGACCAAATCAAGACGGTTGGTCACAAATGTCAAAAGTCTGAATTGGGCCCCATTGTTCTTGATCTACTATATTACTGCATTGTGCACCACCAGTTAGCATAGAGTGGTGGTATCATCTGAGTCAAGAGTCAGAGATGGAAACTGAGGTGGGTGGATCTGGCAGACTTTATCCTGGTGAGGGGAGACCTACCTGCTCGGAGCGTTTGACACATTGCTCAGCTCGAACGCTCAAAAGTATGTCAAATTTTAAATGCTCAAAGGAATTAATGATTCCATGCCTCATGTAATTCAGACCTCATGGTACTGCGCAGTAACACTTACGTTCTCACTTACGGTCCTTATAAGGTTCACAACCTACGTTGTAGGACTTATAAGGACCGTAACATACGTACGGTACTCACACAAATCTTTAATAAGAGTGCTTAGTGTTTAAGAATAAGATAGATGGACTGTTGATAAGGCTGCGTGTGCTATCTGATTAAAACAGTCTAGGCGTGAGTCATGTATCTAGACCTTTTTTAAAAGCTCCATAATTAAATGAGCCATAGAAAAGACATAGAAACATAGACATATAGACATAGAAAGGTCACTGCAAAGTATTCACAGTGTTGAGTTACTCGACAGACGGGTACGCCAGCTGTCTTCCGAAGTATCCCATTCCAAACAGTTGCTTATAAGGGACGTGGCAAAATGATGGCAGATTCTGGAATTACAGTATTACTTGAGTTTGAGGAATGTGGCTTGATTAAACTGCTGGCTTAGTTAGAGCTCTGCAATCAGCTGGCATGTGGCTGAATGCTAAATGGAGCTTGCCAGAAGAATAGGAGTGGCCAGCCCCCACCTCGCTTTCACCCCTCCCTCAGCAGTCAAGCAGAGTTGAACCTGGGTCTTTTCAGTCTCCTTAGTTCTGGCAGATTTACAGTGTCACAGTGGGTCAAGTGTAGGCACACAGTGGGTCAAGTGTAGGGACACTTCCTGGTGGACTGTCAATTCTCCAACACACTCATGCAAGGTGGCTCAAGGAGTCAAAGTGATTCCAGTAAAGAGTAGCTGTGGACAGATGTGCTTTGAGTTGTGGGAAAGCATTGCACAAAACATATCTGAACCCTAGTTAAGGATACATATGCTAAAGTAAAAATGTGTCACAGGATACTTTTAGCAGTCATTCTTCACTCCAAGTCCACTCTCCCCACTTTGATGGAAAATGGAACTTGAAGTCAAACCACAATAAGTAATTGTGTCCTCTTTTCCACATCGGTATACAGTAGTTTCCTACAGTGGGCAGCTGCTTCTTTTATGTCCTCATCATCCACACAACATCCACAATTCTCATGTTTCCCACACTACAAGCCCAAGCAAATAACACCAGGGAGAAGATTTGATCAGACAGCTATCACAATGAGCCTGCAGAAGTTTCTGGAAAAACAGGTGAGCCAAAGACTGTCTGGATGAACACCATCCTCCTCTAAGCGGGACTAACCGTACCCCGAAATACCTGCCAAGACCTCCTGTTACAGCTGGCCATGGTACAGTAGCTCTTGCTCAGCTACTGTTGGTCATCCAGGGCCCAGATAACTCCTACAGGGTGTGCTTGTTGTCTCAGGCTCAAAAGACCAGGGGATAGTGTGAGTGATGAGTGTAAGTCCCACTCCGAACCTAAACATGAACCCTTAACCTCTAGGGAAGTGAGCCAGATCCCTCTCTTATGGCCAGTGTGTCTACCTGTCCCATTCAGCTGTCCTCTACCATTTCCTGTTCTGCATTACCCTGGGCTCGAAACTGTCTATCCGTCTGTCTGTCTGTTTTGTTTTCACATTCCGTGTCGCAATGTGTCATGCCATTCCATTTAGATTATCACTTACAGTACCAAAGCTGATATCTATTGGAAGTTGGATGCATTCGGATGCACAGCTGACGGAGACATAATGAAACAATTTATCTTCTCCAGTCTAACTAGACCTCTCACACGTATGCGTACGCATGTTGATTTAATCCACTATTATTATACAATGTAGAAAATAGATGAAAAATAAAGAAAAACCCTTGAATGAGTAGGTGTGTCCAAAAATGTGACTGTGACTGGTACTATATGTATGTATGTATGTATGTATAGTACCAGTCAAAAAGTTTGGACACACCTACTCATTCAAGGGTTTTTCTTTATTTTTACTATTTTCTACATTGTAGCATAATAGCGAAGACATCAAAACTATGAAATAACACAGAGCGATTCATGTAATAACCCCATTTTTTTTTTACAAATCAAAATATATTTTATATTTTATATTCTTGCCTTCATGACAGCTTAATATTCAAGAAAAATACAAACATGGTTCTTGCAATCAAACCACTGTTTGTGCGCAAGAACCGTATATACAGTGCATTAATAATAGTATGCTAATGTATGTTTTTCCTTAGGTAGGGCTAATGTTTGTGTATGTTTTCCCTGCTCTTATCCATCAGTAAGTTGCAAGATGCCAGAGACGTGTAATTCATGTGAATAGAGGAGAATGTTCTCAGATGTTAAAATAGCCATGATGTGTGATATGGAAATAATCAGCATCATAATCAATACACTTGAGGACAAACAGAAACAGAGTTTTCATGCCAGATCTCGCAGGCAAAGAAGAAAGGGTGTGTGAGTTAACCATGTTCCATCTGGAGTGCATTAATGAACTACAAACAAATCTCCACTGAAACCACTTAATACCAGACAAACACGTCTCTTCATTTTAACTCATACACTCAAATGTATGTGGCTGTACATGTGCCTAAACTATAGAGAAATGTATGGTTCGACATGAGCCAATGCAACCTAACACGATCCAGTCTTGGGAAGTCTGTTCGCCAAAACCATTAAACACATTGACCTGAAAAACAACAATGGGGACTGAACATATGTAGATCTGGGTTTCATGACAGAGTTATCATTCACTTCTAATTACCTTGAGGGGAAAACCCTTGTTCACCTTGAAATGTAATCATACATTTTGACTGTTTGAGCTTCCACGTATACAATCACTCAACATAGGAATAGCAATAGAAAATGTCTCAAAGCCATAAAACACAGGTGAAACACATTGAAAAGACAGAGTTCACAAAGCAACACCAGGGGTGGATGGATACCTGGCAGAGCACATGGGCAATGAGGAGCACTGGGAATGTCCTGGCACAGCCCCAGTTGAGCTCTTTAACTACAGCCCCATTACTGTTTTAGATAAAGACTACAAAATATCCCGCCAGAGATAGGCATCAAAAAGGCTGTGTCGGAAGGCGAGGGAGGGAGGGGGAATCATGGTGGAAGGGGAAATGAGAACCAGGCTCCAGAGTCCCCCAGTGATGGGATTACCCTCCAGTCTCACAACAAGAGGGGATGGAAGAGCTAATCTGGACCTTACATAAACACTGCCTGGTTCTATCTACAACACACCCTAAGATCACTGCTGGAGAACTCCATTAAAACCCCATCAGCAACTAAAACAGCAGACAGACGTTTTTCAACAAAACACACATATTTAGAGTTGATGATCCATGTATCTCACAAAAACTACTGCTTACAGTCTATGTGGTTTAAAGTGATGATAACCTCTTGATAGGCTTGTCTGTGATCAGAGAGTTAAAAGGAGTTAATTGGTAAAGATGGGATCTGCTGGTGTCAGATGTCCATGTTGGTCTCCTATGGCACTGAGGAGGAAGTGGCCTGCCTGGGGCTGTTTGGGGGCTGGAGCTGACCAACTCTCCATGGGTCATCCTTACAAGCAAGCCCTTTTTCCAAATGATTTTCATAAGACTACCTTTTCCGATAAAGACAAGTGAGGAGAAACCAGTGACCATGACTGCACGGTCCTGTAAGTGCTCAGGGATGCCTCCTTCTTTTGGCAGGAGGAGCCATGCTGTAGCAACACAGGAGACTCGCCACAGGCAATCTCTAAACCTACTGACGATGTTCTGCCTCAGATTTATTGCTTTATAATGGGGATACCATCCCCACTGGTTATTACCACAGACAGAGACTCAGGCTCCAGCTTTGTTAGCATACTTTTTCCCAGCTGCCCAAACAATCTCGTGAGAGACTCAAACTGAGTTAAGTGGCAATTTAAACAAATGTAGTGGGACTTTATCCGCTGTTTGATTTATGGAGCCAGTCAATACAATAGCGGTGAGTGGAGGCTGGGATGGTACGGCAGGGATGCAGGGGCTGTGGGGATGCTGTCACTGACAATCTATGCCTGTGGATGTGAGGTCTGCAGACAGACCCTTCATTGACAGAATGCGTCATTGGCCATAAAGTCATAATGAGCAGTGAGAGCAGTGAGCTGGCTTACATGGACTGCTGTCTGGGAACTCCCCAGCACACAGACAGATTAACAGTCTGGTTATGACTGAACTGACTCCCATATTCAGCTCTTACTGGTCCACTTAGCCAGAGGGAAGATGAGAAGATGGGATCAGGACAGAGAGAAACAAAGAGGGGGAAGAAGAGAGGAAGGATATACTACAGACCATGATATAATTCACACGAAGACGAAAACACTTGTACACAGAAAGCACATACTGCACATACTGAACACAGTGAATGCACTTGGAGTCATTTAGTGCCTCTTGCCTGCAATGTAATATGTGCATAGCGAAAGGTCGATCAGATGGAAGTAATTGTCAAATGGTCCTTACCTAGTGTACACAAAGTTTGCTGCTTCAGTGTCTTTAGATATTTTTGTCAGATGTTACAATGGAATACTGAAGTATAATTACAAGCATTTCATAAGCGTCAAAGGCTTTTATTGACAATTACATGAAGTTGATGCAAACAGTCAATATTTGCAGTGTTGACCCTTCTTTTTCAAGACCTCTGCAATCCACCCTGGCATGCTGTCAATTAACTTCTGGGCCACATCCTGACTGATGGCAGCCCATTCTTGCATAATCAATGCTTGGAGTTTGTCAGAATTGGAGTTTTTGTTTGTCCACCCGCCTCTTGAGGATTGACCACAAGTTCTCAATGGGATTAAGGTCTGGGGAGTTTCCTGGCCATGGACCCAAAAGAATGATGTTTTGTTCCCCGAGCCACTTAGTTATCACTTTTGCCTTATGGCAAGGTGCTCCATCATGCTGGAAAAGGCATTATTCATCAGACCCTACACATGAATGGTCTCGGGATGCTTTACTGTTGGCATGACACAGGACTGATGGTAGCGCTCACCTTGCTTTTTTTTGGATGCCCCAAACAATCGGAAAGGGGATTCAGAGAAAATGACTTTACCCCAGTCCTCAGCAGTCCAATCCCTGTACCTTTTGCAGAATATCAGTCTGTCCCTGATGTTTTTCCTGTAGAGAAGTGGCTTCTTTGCTGCCCAACTTGACACCAGGCCATCCTCAAAAAAGTATTTGCCTCACTGTGCGTGTAGATGCACTCACACCTGCCTGCTGCCATTCCTGAGCAAGCTCTGTACTGGTGGTGCCCCGATCCCGCAGCTGAATCAACTTTAGGAGACGGTCCTGGAGCATGCTGAACTTTCTTGGGCTCCCTGAAGCCTTCTTCACAACAATTGAGCTACTCTCATTGAAGTTCTTAATTATCCGATAAATGGTTGATTTAGGTGCAATCTTACTGGCAGCAATATCCTTGCCTGTGAAGTCCTTTTTGTGCAAAGCAATGATGACGGCACGTGTTTCCTTGCAGGTAACCATGGTTGACAGAGGAAGAACAATGATTCCAAGCACCACCCTCCTTTTGAAGCTTCCAGTCTGTTATTCGAACTCAATCAGCATGACAGAATGATCTCCAGCCTTGTCCTCGTCACCACTCAGACCTATTTTAATGAGAGAATCACTGACATGATGTCAGCTGGTCCTTTTGTGGCAGGACTGAAATGCAGTGGAAATGTTTTTGGGGGATTCAGTTCATTTGCATGGAAAAGAGGAACTTTGCAATTAATTGCAATTCATCTGACCACTCTTCATAACATTCTGGAGTATATGCAAATTGCCATCATACAAACTGAGGCAGCAGACTTTGTGAACATTAATATGTGTGTCATTCTCAAAACTTTTGGCCACGACTGTACACAGACAGAATCAATATAATAACAGTTATGTTTGTCTGGCCTCCAATTCAAATCTATACCTTCAAGAGAAAACAAGAAGATGTCCCTGACTTGGAAATAATCAGCTGACATTGCGCTGTTTACTCTTCTTGTGTGCTTAAAAGATACTTTGAGCAATTTTTCCCCGTCCATAGTTGAAGTGTGTCAGGGGGTGATACCCATAACTAAATAAATCCTGTTGAATAAAAAAAACATTAACTTTAGCCACCGTCCAAGAGGTACTGGTGACAACCCACTGGGAGGATTAACTTGAGGTCATGGCCACAGTGACCCACTCATCTCAGGTTTGAGAGGAACTCCAGGGTCAAGGTGCCTCCCACCCATCCACCCCAACACTGGCAGACAGATTTGGATCGGGGCCATAACTTGAGGGTCTTTTTACCTTGCTCCATTACACCGTCATCCCTATTCTTTCTTTCTCTCCCTCTCTTAACTCATATTCCTCTCTTCCTCTCCCCCTTAGCCACCTTTTGACAGGCCAGTTCCTCAGTAACGAGGGAAGGTCATGCCATCCTGTTCAGCTCCATATGGATGCAATTATTCCAGGCACTTTGACCACTTCAAAAAATGTTAGCAGACACATTTCCAAAAGTTAAGCAAACATTGAAAAAGACACCTTTGTTTCCCACAACTAGATTTGATCATATCTTACGAGACTGGCTGAAATTCATCAACGCAAAGACATTAATTCTGACTCAAATGGGGTCAATAGCAATTTTTTAAATGTAAAGCTGCTGACTTATTCAACCTTATAACATTGACTTTTTCAAAATGTTGTTGTGTTATAGCCTGCATTTAAAATGTATTATATTGAGATTTTCTGTCACGGGCCTACACACAATACCCCATAATGTCAAAGTGGAATTGAATAACTGTATAAAAAACGAAAGCTGAAATGTCTTGAGTCAATAAGTATTCAAACTCTTTGTTATGGCAAGACTAAATAAGTTTGCTTAACAAGTAACAGTAAACTGCATGGACTTGAATATCCCTTTGAACATGGTGAAGTTATTAATTTGCATGCGCCGAATACAACAGTGAAATGCTTACTTACAAGCCCCTAACCAACAGTGCAGTTTAAAAAGAATACGGCTAAGAATGAAAGATAAAAGTATTTTATTTAAAAATATATATATTTCACCTTTATTTAACCAGGTAGGCTAGTTGAGAACAGAGTAGTAGTGAGAGTGAGTAGTGATGCTGGAAGGGTGGGTAACGATCGGTTGAAGAGCATGCATTTAGTTTGCTTGCATTTAAGAGCAGTTGGAAGCCACGGAAGGAGTTGTATGGCATTGAAGCTTGTCTGGAGGTTAGTTAACACAGTGTCCACAGAAGGGCCAGACGTATACAGAATGGTGTCGTCTGCGTAGAGGTGGATCAGAGAATCACCAGCAGCAAGAGCAACGTCATTGATGTATTCAGAGAAAAGAGTTGGCCCGAAGATTGAACCCTGTGACACCCCCATAGAGAGTGCCAGAGGTCCAGACAACAGGCCCTCCGATTTGACACACTGAACTCTATCAGAGAAGTAGTTGGTGAACCAGGCGAGGCAGTCATTTGAGAAACCAAGGCTGTTGAGTCTGTCGATAAGGATGTGGTGATTGACAGAGTCGAAAGCCTTGGCCAGGTTGATGAATATGGCTGCACAGTATTGTCTTTTATCGATGGTGGTTTTGATATCGTTTAGGACCTTGAGCGTGGCTGAGGTGCACCCATGACCAGCTCGGAAACCAGATTGCATAACGAAGAAGGTATGGTGGGATTCGAAATGGTCGGTGATCTGTTTGTTAACTTGGCTTTCGAATACCTTAGAAAGGCAGGGTAAGATAGATATAGGTCTGTAGCAGTTTGGGTCTAGAGTGTCTCCCCTTTGAAGAGGGGGATGACCTCGGCAGCTTTCCAGTCTTTAGGGATCTTGGTTAGGGCAGGTTGGTTAGGATGATATCTATGAGGGTGCCCGTGTTTACGGATTTGGGGTTGTACCTGGTGGGTTCATTGATAATTTGTGTGAGATTGAGAGCATCAAGCTTAGATTGTTGGATGGCCGGGGTGTTAAGCATGTCCAAGTTAAGGTCACCTAACTGTACGAGCTCTGAAGATAGATGGGGGGCAATACATTTGCATATGGTGTCCAGGGCACAGCTGGGGGCAGAAGGTGGTCTAAAGCAAGCGGCAAAGGTAAGAGACTTGTTTCTGGAGAGGTGGATTTAAAAAAAATAGAAGCCCAAATTGTTTGGGCACAGACCTGAATAGTAAGATAGAACTCCGCAGGCTGTCCCTGCAGTAGATTGCAACTCTGCCCCCTTTGGCAGTTCTATCTTGTCGGAAAATGTTATAGTTAGGAATGGAAATAAAACAAACTTAGGGAGGAGGCTTCTAATGTTAACATGCATGGATTTCTTTTACGGTTACAGAAGTCAACAAATGAGAGCGCCTGGGAGTGGAGCTAGGCACTGCAGGGTCTGGATTAACCTCCACATCACCAGGAATAGAGGACGAGTAGGATAAGGGTACGGCTAAAGGCTAAAAGAACTGGCCGTCTAGTATGTTCAGAAGAGAGAGTAAAAGGAGCAGATTTCTGGGCACGGTAGAATAGATTCAAGGCATAATGTACAGAGAAAGGTATGGTAGGATGTGAATACAGTGGGGGTAAACCTGTGCATAGAGTGATGATGAAAGATATATTGTCTCTATAAATATCATTTAAACCAGGTGATGACACCGCATGTGTGGGAGGTGGAACTAAAGTGTATTGAGCAGGGCTAGAGGCTCTACAGTGAAATAAGGCAATAATTACTAACCAAAACAGCAATGGACAAGGCATATTGACGTTAGGGAGAGGCATGCGTAGCCAAGTGATCATAGGAGCCCAGTGAGTGGCTTCAGGCAGCTAGCGGGCTGGGGCTAGCAAGCTAGCAGAAGTGCCTTTGAGGGACGTCGCGACAGAAGAAAGTCTGTTGTGGCCACCTCGTGCTGTGATGTCGGCAGACGTATCAGCAGGGCTCCGTGTGGTAAACCAGGCCAATTGTTAAAATAGGTATAGTGGCCAAAGAATTTGTCCGATGGGCCTCTTAAGCTAATAGTCCGATGTGCTCTAGACAGCTAGCGGGCTGTGGCTAGCAGGCTAGCAGATGGGCCTAGCAAGGCTAGCTCCAGGCTAATTTGTTATTTCTTAGGGACAGAGACATTAGCCAGGAGTGGCCACTCAGATAGCAGCTAGCTAGCTGCGATGATCCAGGTGAGAAAAAAAGGTTCAGAGCTTGCGGTAGGAATCTGAGATATGGAGAAAAACAAGTCAGATTTGCTCTGGTTTGAATCGCGCTGTGCAGACTGGTGAGAGAGGTCTGGACTAAAGGTAGCTAGCTGGTGACCGCTAGCAGTGGCTAGCTGACTACTAGCTAGTAGCTAGTTAGCTGGCTAGCTTCTGTTGGGGGGGGTTCCGGTTCAGAGGACGGATCAGCGGGGCTCCGTGTGGTAAACCAGGACAATTGGCAAACTAGGTGTAGTGGCCAAAGAATTTGTCCGATGGGCCTCTTAAGCTAACAGTCTGATGTGCTCTAGGCAGCTAGCGGGCAGTTGCTAGCAGGCTAGCGGGTGGGCATACAGGGGACGTCGCGACGGAGGAGTCAGTTGAAAAACACCCTCGGCGGAATCACGTCGGTAGTCCAGTTGTCATGAGTCGGCGGGTGTCCAGCTATTGTAGCCCAAGGGGTGACTGATGGGCCTTTTCGGCTAGCCGGGAGATGGGCCTAGCAGATGGGCCTAGCAATTGCTAACTGACTTTTATCTAGTAGCCAGTTAGCTGGCTAGCTTTTGATGGGTTCTCCGGTTCTTAAGTATAAAAAATAGCAGATCCGTACCACATTGGGTGAGGCGGGTTGCTGGAGAGTATATTCAGTCCGTAGATGGAAAGTGATATTAAAGTATATTCGAAATATATCTGAAAAAACCTCAAGGAAAAACGATATTTACATGGGACACTGGGCACCGGTTAGTTGAGGTAGTATGTACGTGGAGGTAGAGTTATTAAAGTGACTATGCATACAGAGAGTGGCAGTGGTGTGGAGAGGGGGGGGGGGGGGGGGGGGGGGGCAATGCAAATAGTCCGGGTAGCCATTTGATTAACTGTTCAGGAGTCTTATGGCTTGGGGGTAGAAGCTGTGAAGAAGCCTTTTAGACCTAGACTTGGCGCTCCGGTACCTCTTGCTGTGCAGGTAGCAGAGAGAACAGTCTATGACTAAGGTGGCTGGAGTCTTTGACAATTTTTAGGGCCTTCCTCTGACATCGCCTGGTATGGAGGTCTTGGATGGCAGGAAGCTTGGCCCCAGTGATGTACTAGGCCCTATGCACTGCCCTCTGTAGTGTCTTGTGGTAGGAGGCCAAGCAGTTGCCATACCAGGCAGTGATGCAACCAGATGCTCTCGATGGTGCAGCTGTAGAACCTTTTGAGGATCTGAGGACCCATGCCAAATCTTTTCAGTCTCCTGAGGGGGAATAGGTTTTGTTGTGCCCACTTCACGACTGTCTTGGTGTGCTTGGACTATGTTAGTTTGTTGGTGATGTAGACGTCAAGGAACTTGAAGCTCTCAACCTGCTCCACTGCAGCCCCATCGATGAGAATGGGGGCATGCTCGGTCCTCTTTTTCCTATAGTCCACAATCAACTATTTTGTCTTGATCACGTTGAGGGAGAGGTTGTTGTCTTGGCACCACATGGCCAGGTTTATGGCCTCCTCCCTATAGGCTGTCTCCGGTGATCAGGCCTACCACTGTTGTGTCATCGGCAAATTTAATGATGGTGTTGGAGTCGTGCCTGGCCGTGCAGTCATGAGTGAACAGGGAGTACAGGAGGGGGCTGAGCACGCACCCCTGATGGGCCCCTGTGTTGAGGATCAGCATGGCAGATGTGTTGTTACCTACCCTTACCACCTGGGAGCGGCCCATCAGGATGTCCAGGATCCAGTTGCAGAGGGAGGTGTTTAGTCCCAGGGTCCTTAGCTATTTGATGAGCTTTGAGGGCACTATGGTGTTGAACGCTGAGCTGTAGTCAATGAACAGCATTCTCACATAGGTGTTCCTTTTGTCCAGGTGGGAAAGGGCAGTGAGGAGTGCAATAGAGATTGCATCATCTGTGGATCTGTTGGGGCGATATGCAACTTGAGTGGGTCTAGGGTTTCTGGGATGATGGTGTTGATGTAAACCATGACCAGCCTTTCAAAGCACTTCATGGCTACAGATGTGAGTGCTACGGGTCAGTAGTCATTTAGACATGTTACCTTAGTGTTCTTGGGCACAGGCACTATGGTGGTCTGCTTAAAACATGTTGGTATTATAGACTCGGACAGGGATAGGTTGAAAATGTCAGTGAAGATACTTGCTAGTTGGTCAGCACATGCTCGCAGTACACGCCCTGGCATTTCCAAATCATGTCCAATCAATTGAATTTACCACAGGTGGACTCCAATCAAGTTGTAGAAACGTCTTTAGGATGATCAATGGAAACAAGATCCACCTGAGCTCAATTTCGAGTCTCATTGCAAAGGGTCTGAACAGTTATGGAAATAAGGTTTTTCTGTTTTCACAGTTAATAATTGTGCAAAATTTCTACAAATCTGTTTTCACTCTGTCATTATGGGGTATTGTGTGTAGATTGATGAGGAAAAAAATGTAATTTAATCAATTTTAGAATAAGGCTGTAACATAACAAAATGTGGAAAAAGCTAAAGGGTTTGAATACTTTCCGAATGCAGTGGATGTGAGAATAATATGGACATTGCCTGACTAAATAGATTGGATGCTTGCAGTGCAACTTTTCTGTAGCCTATGTGGCCGATGCAGGCACACATAATAAATCCATGAATAGCGGTAGCATTAATCTCACCATCACTGTTTTTATCATTAGAAAATGACCAAAAGCCAGGTTCCTTTTTTAATGGAAGGATTTGTATGGAAAGCCAATTTGAAGGCCACATTAGATGTTGTCGTCCTCATAATAAACCTCACATGGTTTTAACAGATTAGCACAACACCCTACAAATTAAGTGGCAGAAAACAAAACAAAAGTGACCAAATCCCTCAGAAAACAAATAAAAAATGAAATCACAGATAATTACAAGGGAGCAGGATAACTTATAAATTGGCTACAATAATTTCAAGCACCAAATTAAGTAAATGTCTGATTTTCAAGGTAGGCCTATTTCAGAAGTAATTTCTGAGCCCCAAATAAAGGTCAAGTAGGCTACTTCAAGTCCCGTGTGTCATTTAAAATTGCAGTTGTAACATGGAAAACCAAATGTATTTGTCATGGCATTTCATTACCAGATCATATTGTGAATAAGCCCACTAGGCTATGTAATTTGTTGTCATTATATCTAGCATAATTAATAGAAAGAGTGTTGGGTGTTGCGCAATAGTCTATCCTACACAGTTACCCACAGTAGACTCGGTGTCCAATACGAAGCACAAAAACATAAAATAATTACCTTTCTTTGTTAAATCAACCAGACAACAACAGATCATCAACCTCAATTCGCAAGTGATATTAGATCCAGGCACAACTCTCTTCACAGGCTTAACATTTTAGTAATTTAGCAGCCACTCTTATCCAGAGCGACTTATAGTAGTGAGTGTATACATTTTCATACTTTTTATTTGACTGGTCCCCATTGGGAATCAAACCCACAACCATGGCGTTGCAAGCGCTAGGCTCTACCAACTGAGCCACATGGCATAGGCTCAGTGGCGGTCGGTGCCTTTAAGATGCGGGAGGACAATTAAAAAAAAATTCATGAGCATGAACTTACTTCTATTACAGCATATTAGATGTCTGTCATTAATATTCCATTCATCCAGTTCAATGTAACATCGATAGGTTTAGGCTACTACATGATACTCAAAATGTCCCTATACCCATTATGAGGTTGCTACAACCTAACCCAGTGGTTCCCAACCTTTTTGGTTACTGTACCACCAACTGAATTTTGCTCTGTCTTGAGTACCTCTGAAGTACCCCCTCATGTACATTTTACCATTAGGCCTATGGTCTCATGAGTCTTCCCAAGTAACCCGTGTGGATAGGTAAAGTATGGTTCCTAGTGCCCCTGGTTGAGAACCACTGACCTAGCCTACGAATGGAAGTTTACAACGCAGGTGCACACAGTTGAGAGAAAATGTTGTGGTGACAGTGACACATGGACTGCCAATGACACATTCAATACCGCCTTGCACACTCTTGCCTGCATCTAGCTGATCTAGTGTGCAATCATTAGTCCAACAGTTGCAAACAAGAGTTTCTATTCAACAAATTCAAGTATGATTATCCCCGTTTCGTTCCTTGTAAGAAACCATTTAACAGAATCGGCAGAATGAATACACCCCTGATCACACGTAAGCACAGTTCACTTTCATAGCAGCCACGTTGTATTCCTTCTCGCATCTACACGCTCTCCTCATTTCACCTTTTCCCTTCACTTGTGGACTTCAATGCACAACACATCAGCTGTATGTGACCAGGCAAAAAAAATGTTTCAAGCCAAACCATATCATAACCGCTGCACACAGCACACATCGTTGTCACCATATTAGCTAAAGTAATGTCATAGTCAACATAGCTAATAGAACTAAAGCGTTAGTAAACCCGCAGCAATCATGCAGTAGAGTGTACAGTCAGTAAGCAGTTTAGCAGTTACACTGGCGGGCCATTGTGGCAATACATTTGTAAAAACCTTACTTTGAATTGGAAGAGTTCCATGTCTCTCTCTCTGGCTTCTTCTTATTTTTTGAAGAAAGGAATTTGTTCAAAACTGTTGAACCATTGTCTTTCTCTTTCAGTCAACTACGTACCATATGTTATGCACTGTAATGTTAGCTGTAGCTTATGCTTTCAGCACTAGATTCATTCCCTGATTTGGTGGACAACATGTCAGTTCATGCTGCAAGAGCTCTGATAGGTTGGAGTACATCCTCCGGAAGTTATCATAATTTCTGTGCAAGTCTATGGAAGGGGGTGACAACCATGAGCCTCCTAGGTTTTGTATTGAAGTCAATGTACCCTGAGGAGGATAGAAGCTAGCTGTCCTCCAGATACACCGTGGTGCTACAGTGCTGTTGAGGCTACTGTAGACCTTCTTTGCAAAACAGTGTTTTAATCAATTATTTAGTGACATAAGAATATATTTAGTATAGTTTTATCTAAAAATGATCACTTTTAAATGTTTAACTTTTTTATAAATGGATGGTCCTTCCCTTCCTCCTCCGAGGAGCCTCCACTAAATAGACTAACAGCTCAACACCAAATGCGCATCCAACAAGTATTATGCATAATTATTGAAGAACCACATGAATTACAATATCATTAAGGTTTTAAGTATCAAGGTAAGGTGACTCTTTCGGTTAGAAGCATTTGATTTTTAAATTGCATCTTTATTTTGGATTTGTGTGCCTATGAAAACTGTTTTCACCACATAACATTAGGAGACACAAAATGTTACATAGTTACACTGAATTTCTGAGATTTCTATACAAAAAACTGTCTGACAGCTAGATCCAGGATTCTTACAGGGTTCAAGATAAATGTTTAATTTAACAGATGGATACTTAATATGATACAACAACAATTTACACTGCCATAAATGCAAGGACAGAAACTGTATGTTTTATGTCACACAATTTTGACCAAATCTGTCAAGAAACCAACCACGATAAAGGGTTAAACATACAGTTTACATACACTTAGGTTGGAGTCTTTAAAACTCATTTTTCAACCACTCCACAAATTTCTTGTTAACAAACTATAGTCTTGGCAAGTCAGTTAGGACATCTACCTCGTGCATGACAACAAGTAATTTTTCCAACAATTGTTTACAGACAGATTATTTTACTTATAATTCACTGTATCACAATTCCAGTGGGTCAGAGGTTTACATACACTAAGTTGACTGTGCCTTTAAACTGCTTGGAAAATTCCAGAAAATGATGTCATGGCTTTAGAAGCTTCTGATAGGCTAATTGACATCATTTGAGTCAATTGGAGGTGTACCTGTGGATGTACTTCACCTCCAACCTTCAAACTCAGTGCCTCTTTGCTTGACATCATGGGAAAATCAAAAGAAATCAGCCAACACCTCAGAAAAAAATTGCAGACCTCCACAAATCTGGTTCATCCTTGGGAGCAATTTCCAAACACTTGGAAAATTTAGGTACCACATTCATCTGTTCTAGGTACCACATTCATCTGTACCTAAAATAGTATGCAAGTATATACACCACGGGACCACGCAGCCATCATACTGCTCAGGAAGGAGAAGCGTAATGTCTCCTAGAGATGGACGTACTTTGGTGCGTAAAGTGAAAATCAATCCCAGAAGAACAGCAAAGGACCTTGTGAAGATGCTGGAGGAAAAAGGTACAAAAGTAGCTATATCAACAGTAAAATGAGTCTTATATAGAAAGGCCGCTCAGCAAGGAATAAGCCACTGCTCCAAAACCGCCATAAAAAAGCCAGACAAAGGTTGGCAACTGCACATGGGGACAAAGATCGTCCTTTTTGGAGAAATGTCCTCTGGTCTGATGAAACAAAAATAGGACATTTTGGCCATAATGACCATCGTTGTGTTTGGAGGAAAAAGGGGGAGGCTTGCAAGGCGAAGAACACAATCCCAACCATGAAGCACGGAGGTGGCAGCATCATGTTGTGGGGATGCTTTGCTGCAGGAGGGACTGGTGCACTTCACAAAATAGACGGTATCATGAGGTCGCGTGTGCGAGCAAGGAGGCCTACAAATCTGACTCAGTTACACCAGCTTTGTTAGGAGAAATGGGCCAAAATTCACCCAACTTATTGTGGGAAGCTTGTGGAAGGCTACCCGAAACGTTTGACCCAAGTTAAACAATTTAAAGGCAATGCTACCAAATACGAATTGAGTGTATGTAAACTTCTGACCCATTGGGAATGTGATGAAATAAATAAAAGCTGAAATAAATCATTCTCTCTAATATTATTCTGACATTTCATATTCTTAAAATAAAGTGGTGATCCTAACTGACCTAAGACAGGGAATTTTTACTAGGATTAAATGTCAGGAATTGTGAAAAACTGAGTTTAAATGTATTTGGCTAAGGTGTATGTAAACTTCTGACTTCAACTGTAGGTTTTAAATCAACTTGTGAATGTTATTGAATACAGCTACAATATGGGAGAGGGGCTCCCTTTGCATGATCTCCCCTTATATCTTAATGTAATGACATGATAAAAAATTGCCAGATAAACCCTAGTTTATAGAAAAACCCACTTATGTAAATTGATATTTCTGTATGTTATTTTCAATAAATTTGTAAAAATGAACATTTTTTTCCCACTTTGTCATTATGGGGTATTGTGTGGATGGGTGGATAAAAAATATATTTTATCCATTTTGAATTCAGGTTGTAACAACAAAATGTGGAATAAGTTAAAGGGTATGAATACTTACTGAAGGCACTGTATCTGACAGTCACTATATTGCCCGAGCCAGTGATTTGTGTACAATTTCACTTAGTTAGCTACTAATCATTCTGTTACATACATGACCACGTTTCTACCATGATACATAATTAAATTAGCCAGTACTTTGTCAGTGTAAGGGGTATTTGGTTGCACCAGGAATTAAAGCTACTGACTCATACCACTGAATGACATTGAGAGAAGTCTATTACGGGTGTTTCCCAGGGATATCGCACTGCCTTACAGTCTGTGGATGGGAGTGGTGGGTGGGGGAGGTTAAGTTAGCAGGACGTGAATCAAAACAAAGCGGTTGGCATATTTCTGTGAGAGCAGCTCCAGCTCCACTGCTGAAATCTTGTCACTGTAACCCAAGCTGAGTCTGGGAGAGGGGCTCTCTCTGAGAAAAGCAACCCGCGTCCCAAGGGGGCTCAGTCTGTCCAAATATTCTACCAAACACACAGATAAGTGCCTGTAGCCTGCAGACAATCACAGAACATTGCTTTCTCTGCTTGCTTCCACTTTCAAGGGACGGTTCACTCAAAATACACGCTTTGACAAAGTCGCAATAAAATAGAATAGAAAAAGTATGAAAAATGACTGCGCTCCCTCTTCAATATCTTTGGTGTCCACATGGGGTGGGAATGAAGACACAGCATCAAAGAAAGTAGAAAACACCTTAAACTAAGTGCTTCCGCTGTAGATGATGAATAATTTAATCCAAGCAAAGTGGCCAGATGTTCTCAAGCCATGCTGTAAAAGTAAGGGGACCCCTCTTTCATCCAAATCCTTCCTTTGGTCACAACAAAGGCTGTGGTGGGTTTTTCTGGGTCTCATTCCTTCTGTTGACAAACGAATTCCAGGCTGGAAAACCAGCCCTCTATAAGTCAGATCTGCTGCCACTCAGAGCAAAACACAGACAGACAGATGCAGTTCAGAGCCATGCCAATGGCTCACCTCATAAGCTCCCGTCCTTTAGCTGACGACGTGCTTCAAGTCAGCCAGGTCAGAGCCTTAGTTTATAAATGAGGTACATGTCTGTTTGAAGGGTGTTTTGGGGTGTCTGGAATAGTTTACAGTGCATTCTTAGACTCTCCTGACAATAGTTGTGCTCCTGGAATAACAATAAAAATGTTTATGGGTACTTGTAGATTAATAATTTTAGCACGTGAGGTCTCTATTCTTAGTCTCCTCAGATGCACACTTGCTTGGTTTTTCTAAAGTTCAGACTCTCACTATGGGGATGATTTGCTTCCTTTGCTTGTTGAGTAGGGAGATGTGGATAATTGAGGATGCACTGGAGGAAAGTAATCACCTTGTTCCCTACTGTGGATTCAAGGAACCTGTCATCATATACAGTGCCTTCAGAAAGTATTCATACCCCTTGACTTATACTTTCTGAAGGCACTGTAAATGCAAATAAAAATTCATCACAAAGCCTTGGTTTTAGAGGAGGAAAGCAAATGATTGTGGCAGCGTTCTCAAGCCCCTGTCATGAAAGCCAGAAAAAAAACAGTCAAGTGAAATATTACAGACCCAATACTAATTTCTTTCACCTACTCATTCAAAAGGTTTTTCTTAATATTTTTACTATTTTCTACATTGTAGAATAATAATGAAGAAATCAAACTATGAAATAACACATATAGTAACCATGTAGTAACCAAAAAAAGTTTAACAAATCAAAATATATTTTAGATTCTTCAAAGTAGCCAACCTTTGCATTGATGACAGCTCTGCACACTCTTGGCATTCTCTCAACCAGCTTCACCTGGAATGTTTTCCTACAGCCTTGTAGTTCCCACATATGCTGAGCACTTGTTGGCTGATTTTCCTTCACTCAGCGGTCCAACTCATCCCAAACAATCTCAAATGGGTTGAGGTCAGATGATTGTGGAGGCCAGGTCATCTGATGCAGCACTCCACTCTCCTTCCTTGGTCAAATAGCCTTTACGTAGCCTGGAGGTATGTTGGGTCATTGTCCTGTTGAAAAACAAATGATAGTCCCACTAAGCGCAAACCAGATGGGATGGTATATGGCTGCAGAATGCTGTGGTAGCCATGCTGGTTAAGTGTGCCTTAAATTCTAAATTAATCACCGACAGTGTCACCAGCAAAGCACCCCCACACCATCACACCTCCTCCTCCATGCTTTGCGGTGGGAAGCACACATGTGGAGATCATCCGTTCACCTTCTCTGCGTCTCACAAAGAACCAACAAATCTCAAATTTGGACTCATCAGAACAAAGGACAAATTTCCACCAGTCTAATGTCCATTTCTCGTATTTCTTGGCTCAAGCAAGTCTATTCTTATTATTGGTGTCCTTTACTAGTGATTTTTTTCCAGCAATTTGACCATGAAGACCTGATTCACACAGTCTCCTCTGAACAGTTGATGTTGAGATGTGTCTGTTACTTGAAATCTGTGAAGCATTTATTTGGGATGCAATTTCTGAGGCTGGTAACTCTAATGAACTTATCCTCTGCAGCAGAGGTAACTCTGGATCTTCCTTTCGTGTGGCAGTCCTCATAAGAGCCAGTTTGATCATAGCGCTTGATGGTTTTTGTGACTGCCCTTGAAAAAACTTTCAAAGTTCTTGACATTTTCCAGATTAAGACATGAGGGTCAGTCAAAGTAATGATGGACTGTCTTTTCTCTTTGCTTATTTGAGCTGTTCTTGCTATAATATGGACTAATATGGTATTTTACCATATAGGGCTATCTTTTGTATACCACCCCTACCTTGTCAAAACACAACTGATTGGCTCAAATGCATTAAGAAGGAAAGAAATTCCACAAATTAACTGTTAACAATGCACACTTTTTAATTGAAATGCGTTCCAGGTCACTACCTCATGAAGTTTGTTGAGAGAATGCCAAGAGTGCGCAAAGCTGTCATCAAGGCAAAGGGAGAATCTCAAATATAAAATATATTTTTTGGTTACTAAGAGATTCCATATGTGTTATTTTATAGTTTTGAGGTGTTCACTATTATTCTACAATGTAGAATAGTGAAAATAAAGAAAAACTCTTGAATGAGTAGGTGTGGTCAAACATTTGAACTTTTTCCCTTCAAGCGACTCCTGTGGCGGGCCGGGCGCAGTGCGCGCTAACAAAGGTTGCCAGGTGCACAGTGTTTCCTCCACACATTGGTGCGGCTGGCTTCCGGGTTGGATGCGCGCTGTGTTAAGAAGCAGTGCGGCTTGGTTGTGTATCGGAGGACGCATGACTTTCAACCTTCGTCTCTCCTGAGCCCGTACGGGAGTTGTAGCGATGAGACAAGATAGTAGCTACTAAAAACAATTGGATACCACGAAATTGGGGAGAAAAAGGGGTAAAATTCAACAACAACAAAAAAAGTCTAGAGCCAGCCCTGCTGGAAGTTCATGAGAACACTTGCTTATGAAGTCCCATCATATTCTCCCTGTTCAATGTTCCAAAGATGACTCATCGTGATGACTCTTCTCTTGACCAGCTGTTTCCATAGGCCAGTGAAATATGGGGTACAGCAGCTGTGCATGAACTACCACAGGCCGCTGGCTGAGTCCCAACACACACACACACACACACACACACACACACAGGGAGGCAGGCTTCAAGGCCAGATGACACACCAGCCGCCCAGCGCATGATGACAACCTGAGGCATCACAACCTGGAGCCTGAAACAACAAGGATGCGCTAGTTTCGATTAATGTAATGCTCCCTGGGAGCGAACAATCTCTGAAACGACTGTGTCGATAGAGTGGGAGGGAAGAGACCTCCTATTCCCAGATGATGTAATTTCTTTACCTCAGAAGCAAATGCTTTCGGGATGAAGAGGGAGAAGGCATGTGGGTATTGCCACATAAGTTGGATGACTTCTGCAACTGTGGCTTGCCTATCCAGGGATAGCAATGCCTCCTGAGCACTGACCCTGGGGTGCTTTGCTTCAACAGCTCTTTGCACTTTTTCAAGTCACAATGGAGTTTTGCAACAGGTATGTGTGCAGTGAATGTGTATGGCTTCAACGGCTCATTTTCCAGGAATACACATTCTACTTTTCATACAGGTTACAAATCTCTAGTCTCTGCATTTCCATCTCCTCTCTTTCTCTGTTGCTTTATACCTATACAGTGCCTTTAGAAAGTATTCACACCCCTTGACTTTTTCCACATTTTGTTGTGTTACAGCCTGAATTTAAAATGGAATACATTTAGCTTTTTTTGTCACTGGCCTACACACACACAATACCCCATAATGTCAAAGTGGAATTAATCTCTTCAAAATGTTTACAAATTAATAAAAAATGAAAATCTGAAATGTCTTCGAGTCAGTAAGTATTCAACCCCTTTGTTATGGCCTAAATAAGTTCAGGAGTAAAAATGTGCTTAACAAGTCACAAAATAAGTTGCATGGACTCCCTCTGTGTGCAATAATAGTGTTTAACATGATTTTTGAATGATTACTTCATCTTTGTACCCCACACATGGACTTTACAGTCCCTCCGCTGAGCAGTGAATTTCAAACACAGATTCAACCAAAGACCAGGGTGGTTATCCAATGCCTCACAAAGAAGGGCACCTATTGGTAGATGGGTAAAAATAAAAACTGCAGACATTGAATATCTCTTTGAGTATGTTGAAGTTACTAAATACACTTTGGATGGTGTGTCAATACACCAGGTCACTACAAAGATACAAGTGTACTTCCAAAGTCAGTTGCCAGAGAGGAAGGACACTGCTCAGGGATTTCACCAATGGTGACTTTAAAACAGTTACAGAGTTTAATGGCTGTGATAGGAGAAAACTGAGGATGGATCAATAACATTGTAGTTACTCCACAATACTAACCTAATTGACAGAGTGAAAATAAGGAATCCTCTACAGATAACTTGGCACTAAAGTAATACTGCAAAAAATGTGTTTTGTTTGGGGCAAATCCAATACAACACATTACTGAGTACCACTCTCCATATTTTCAAGCAGCGACCATGGCTGCATCGTGCTATGCTATGCTTGTAATCGTTAAGGACTGGGGAGTTTTTCAGGATAAAAAAGAAACGGAATGGAGATAAGCACAGACAAAATCCTAGAGGAAAACCCTGTTCAGCCTGCTTTTCACCAGACACTGGGAGATGAATTCACCTTTCAGCAGGACAATAACCGAAAACACAAGGCCAATTCTACGCTGGAGTTGCTTAACAAGAAGACAGTGAATGTTCCTGAGTGGTCGAGTTACAGTTTTGACTTAAATCTACCTGAAAATCTATGGAATGACTTGAAAATGATTGTCTATTAATGATCAACAATTCATTTGACAGAGCTTGAAGAATTTTTAAAGGAATAATGGGCAAATGTTACACAATCCAAGTATGGAAAGCTCTTAGAGACTTACCCAGAAAGATTCACAGCTGTAACCACTTTGTCATTATGGGTTATTGTGTGTAGATGGGCGAGAAAAATAAATAAATGTAATCTATTTTGAATTCAGGCTGTAACACAACAAAATGTTGAATAAGTCAAGGAGTATGAATACTTTCTGAAGGCACTGTATACAGTATGCCATTTAGCAGACACTTTTCTCCATCGTGAAGTTTTCGTATGGTTGGCCCCAGCGGGAATTGAATCTACAATCCTGGCAATGCAAGTGCCAATCTTTACCAACTGAGCTTGACAGGACTACTCTCCCATCTCTCCCACAGGACGACAATACACAACTCAAAATTGTGCTGCTGCCAGGGTCCCTCACCTCAAACTGCAACACGGCTACACTGGAGCTTTCCAGACCGACATTTTATACCTTTGAACATTTTTGAGTCAGATAACTTCGTTTTTTTCTGACTAGCACTAATTTTCTTCACCAAAATAAACAGATCAAGTCATGCATGAAAAATATGATATGATATCTGATTGCATTGGTTGAGATCCTACAGTATAAGACCTGTGAAGTACACAGCCATGTGAATGATTGCAGAGATGGAGATGTTTGGTGGTGGGGCCAGTAGCAGATGTTCATGACTCAGGGATGAATCCTAATTCATGAGTGCTTGAAGTGCACACAAATCTCCCAATGACAGAGAAGCCATTTACTTGTGTGAGAGGGTGTGTGTGTGTGTGTGTGTGTGTGTGTGTGTGCGTTTGTGTGTGCGTGCGTGCATGTTATAGAGCTGAACTTCCTGCCCTGAGACATCCAATCCCTGGGGTTCCTAGTCTGTGAAGACATCCGCTATAACAGAGAGGTGGAGAGTGGCAAAGTTTGGGTAGGGGGGTAATTGAGGGAATGGGGAAGACAGGGGAGAGTAGGGAGGATTGGTACATTAACAACAGATGGAGCGTATGACCTTGGTTTCCCCTGAAATCCAAAACAAGGCTGGACCCCCAGTAGAACAGACCAGTAGGGCCCGGGGGATCACTATACCGAGGGCCGCCCCACACTGCCACAGTCTGGCTCTGTTTACCCATTCACAGAGAGAGCACATCCAGTCAGTGAGAGGCCCCTCTCCAGATGGTGTGTGTGTGTGTGTGTGTGTGTGTGTGTGTGTGTGTGTGTGTGTGTGTGTGTGTGTGTGTGTGTGTGTGTGTGTGTGTGTGTGTGTGTGTGTGTGTGTGTGTGTGTGTGTGTGTGTGTGTGTGTGTGTGTAACCTCACAATGACTTGCAAATACAGTACGACAACAACATATTGTTTTTGTTACAATTGTACACTATCAGAGTGCAGCATACTCAGTGGTAGCAGTGGAACACCAAGATAGAAACGATAGATAGCGATCTCAGTGGTAGCCAGTGGAACACCAAGATAGAAAAGATAGATAGCGATCTCAGTGGTAGCCAGTGGAACACCAAGATAGAAAAGATAGATAGCGATCTCAGTGGTAGCCAGTGGAACACCAAGATAGAAAAGATAGATAGCGATCTCAGTGGTAGCCAGTGGAACACCAAGATAGAAACGATAGATAGCGATCTCAGTGGTAGCCAGTGGAACACCAAGATAGAAACGATAGATAGCGATCTCAGTGGTAGCCAGTGGAACACCAAGATAGAAACGATAGATAGCGATCTCAGTGGTAGCCAGTGGAACACCAAGATAGAAACGATAGATAGCGATCTCAGTGGTAGCCAGTGGAACACCAAGATAGAAACGATAGATAGCGATCTCAGTGGTAGCCAGTGGAACACCAAGATAGAAACGATAGATAGCGATCTCAGTGGTAGCCAGTGGAACACCAAGATAGAAACGATAGATAGCGATCTCAGTGGTAGCCAGTGGAACACCAAGATAGAAACGATAGATAGCGATCTCAGTGGTAGCCAGTGGAACACCAAGATAGAAACGATAGATAGCGATCTCAGTGGTAGCCAGTGGAACACCAAGATAGAAACGATAGATAGCGATCTCAGTGGTAGCCAGTGGAACACCAAGATAGAAACGATAGATAGCGATGCATACAGACAATCTTTGAGAACAACAGACACAAAAAGCTGAAACCCCTGTGAGGCCATTCTTCATTTAGACTTTGACCCATTACAACATTATACTGGTATCTGCAAAAACAATTCTGCCATTAACACTCATTTCACATATTCATAACATTGCTTTCCTTCTGGAAGTTAACTCCTCAGAGTCAGCACAAAGGAGGGTCATCGCCAGTCCTATGTTGAACAGAGCTCCAGTCTGAAATGGGGAGCAGAGCCATGTTCTCTGTATTAGACACCAGTCATAAATTAGAGACCTTGGTCTCAATTGGACTCCCTTTAAAAATAAAGTTAAAATGAAATCCATTAAATTAACTCTGAACCACCATATCGGTTACAGAAGAAATACTGTGTCTTGGTCCATTAACCCCTTGCCCGATGTGAACTTACGATAAGGAACATTGTCCCAAGAAAAAGCAGAACAGTGAGTCCAACCAAGAGGGAGGACAAGTAAGTAAAATCTGGTTCAGTGACTATTCCTATCTTCATTACACCACAGTCAGGAGATTAAATAAACTAAACAAACCACAAAAACAAAGTGCCCAGTCTAGAATACAGTGCATGAGTGGGTGATGATCGGCCATTGTTTTTCACCCTGTGATTTTGATGTCATACAGTACATAGCAGGGAGTGTAGGATCAAAGAATGTATGAGGTACACAAGGGGACCACTGTTTTGACTGCAGTGCCCTTGGGGCTATTATACCTCCAGCTCACCAGCTCTCTGAGTTTAAAAGGTAGACAGATAGATAAACAGACAAACGGACTGAAGGACGGGGGGACAGACACAGGTACAGCAAAATAATCCTCAGCAACAGAATTTGAACGTTTAGTCCATAATGTTGCTTGATCGGTGGTTAGGCAATTAGCTGGCCAAAAGTAGGCTACATGAAAAGTGCAATACTGTTCATATAACCATGTGTTAGTGTGGGCTTTCAGTGAATTTATGTAAATCACGAAGCTCATCTATATTTGCAGGAAAATGGTCAGCATCAAAAGTGATGAACTTAAGATCCTACATCTGTACAGTACTCTACTCACCCTCTTTGCAGTCGTCTCCCAGGAAGCCTGGGCAGCACCTCCACTCCACTGCTGTCACCTGGCGAAACGTCAGCCTGTACATGGGCCGGACCAGCGTCCTGTAACTGAGAGAAGATGATAGTCACTGATAGCACTGTAGCACTGGGGCACGTGTTCACTTCACAGACATCATTAGAGGTCTTAACACTGACGTCAGTAACATTCCTGTAGGACAAACCTTCACAGACATCATTAGAGGTCTTAACACTGACGTCAGTAACATTACTGTAGGACAAACCTTCACAGACGTCATTCAAATCCTTTACAAGGGAGAGAATACACTGACCTCTTTACACTGGGAATGACTCTAAATCAAAATATGTTTAATTCATCTGTAACATAGGGATAAAATAACAATGTCGATCCAAGCTTAACACTATGTCCGAATACCCAGAGTCCATTAAAGTAGTCTTTCTGGAAGACATAGAACAATGGAATGCAACCGCACAGTTACAAATCACACACATCTACAGTATATGATAAACGGCTATGGTCTTACATCAGTGTCTTTTCTGGGAGCAATGGCAGACCTGGGAATACTGGAATGGGAAAAATCCTATTCATATGCCTTAATGGTGTATGACTTGCTGCCCTGCGTGGTGTTCTAGGGAGTAAATCTGCCTTCTTCGACCAACAAAAAACTTAATAAAGAGCATTTCCATGGGGGTGAATTATCAGTCATTAGACTGTCTGTAGTCCAAGCTGGATAATATAAACACATTATAATTATGACCCCTTGTGCAACATCCGGCCAGACTCTTGTCCAGCTGAACTGAAACCAGAATCAATGATCTGATCTTTTCCCGCAAGAATGCTTTGTCTTCAGGAGATGTAGAATTATGAATCTGAAGGCACCAAAATGTAGTGGCACAAAAATGTAATGGCACTTGACCCATAGCTATCCCGAAGGCGACTAAGGGAAACCTGGAAATGGTAGCCACCAAAGCTTTTGGCTCAGCAAGATGGTTTGTTACCTTATAGGCTACTACAACCCATTATGATTTATATCTAGCTTGTTGACATGAGTGGATATTCCCTAAACTCAATATGTGTCCCAGCACAACACTGAAATCATAACACTTAATGTCTGAAGTTGAAATTGCCGCTGCATGACAATCAATCTGCATGAAGGGCCTGTGACGGTGAGTGAGTGAATGCCATTCATACCTGATGAGGTTAGAACAGGGTCCTGGCCACCGGCAACTCTGAAACACTCGCTGTACTAGCGTCTCCGTCCCGTTGTGCACTTGGCATGACACAGTCTTCGACACTGTGTACTGACACCAGTTCCTACCAAAGGAGACCACAGGGAGGCAGAGTTTTAGTGTGCGTGTGTGTGTGTGTGTGTGTGTGTGTGTGTGTGTGTGTGTGTGTGTGTGTGTGTGTGTGTGTGTGTGTGTGTGTGTGTGTGTGTGTGTGTGTGTGTGTGTGTGTGTGTGTGTGGATAATAAAGCATGTTTTATTGCAATTCTTATTTTATTGAGGAAAACTCTCTGGCAGGCCCGCTTATGTCAATTGAGAAGTTTGGAATATCAGGACAAATCTAGTAAGACATTAAATAAATGTGTTCATATTGTCATAAACTAGTGTTGAGAGACAATGTGAAATTTCTAAGTAGTCTGCTCCATTAATTCATTCCAAATCAAACCAGAGCCACATCTTAATGCTTTTCATTTCATTATTCATTGCACGAATTGCAAGTTATATACTTTTGGTTACTTCATTCAGAATAAAGTCAATGCAAATTGTCATGCTCAAGCATACACAACAAGTCCACCTTTCTCAACACCTTTCTCAACAGAATGAGAGCTATAATTTTTTTAACTTGTTTTTGATTTAACTAGGTAAGTCAGTTAATTTCAATGAGCGCCTACACCGCCAAACCTGGACGACGCTGGGCCAATTGTGCGCAGCCCTATGGTACTTCCAATCATGGCTGCGCCACTCGGAGCTCCCCCCCCCCAAAATAGATATTTCTATTTCTATTTCATGTTTAACCTTGAACAACAACTTGGAATCACAATAACTTTTCTGATGAATACATGAGTGACTTCATGAGTGACTTCATGCTTGAGGTCCACTTACCTGCGAGCCGAGTTGGTGCCTGCAAGGGGTCCAGCAGTGTGTTCAGTGTGGATGCGTTGCAATGTCACACCTGGAAACTGATAGACAAACCCGGTCCCTTGTGACAGACTGGGTGAACACATCCAAATACAGAGAAAGCTCAAAATTATTGAAGCTGTCATTGTCTGCGAATTTATGGTTCCTTTCGAGTGATAGTTTGAACACTACCTGTATTGTGAAGTGTATAAAGTTTGGAAACGGACGTCTTGGGAAGGCAAAGCCGCAGGGAACGAATATAGCGTCCTAATTTGTCATTAAAGTAAATTAATTCCATATAAATCTGCAACGTCGTGAGACATTCTGTAGTGTTCTCCTGGTCCCTGCCTTCGTCGTGTTAGGCGTTTGTCTTCCAACTCTGGAGGGAATGTCTACTGTCTGCAGCAGCGTGCGCGCTATATGCAGCAGTTTTTGCGCAGAGCCTATTACCGCTCAGTAATGTGGAACGGATAAAGTTCACCACCATCAACAGAATATATAGTGGTAGGCTAGCTATTCGTTTTACATGTATGGAATAGGAAGCCGTATCAAACCTTATCCATACATAATTTACGAGGCACCAACATTAACTAACAAGTGCGTAAATTCAAATCAAATAGTGATGCAAATCATATCGGTTTAATTGATCAAAAAGTGTAAAAAGTAGCAATAGATTTGAAGGAAAGAACTAGCATAGGCAGGTAGGGGCCTAGAGTAAGAGTGCATTTACACATTGTTACATAGTACTCACAACCAGTATAATCTCCCGTGGGCATGTTTTACTTCTGGGTTACAGAGATTACAACTAGTATAATTGTCTCCAACAATGAAATCGGGGATGGGACTGTAGATCTGTCTCTATCCATTAGTTGGCTATCTGATGGGACATCTCAGACAGCACTGGACCGATTTTGATGAAACTTGGGTGAATGATGTGTCTTGCCATAGAGATCTGGCATTTACAAAATTACACTGATTGGCCCAAATCGGGAGATAATAATTATCTTCAATGTGTTAGTCACAGGTGATAACTCAATTGGCCCAGTGGCGCTGCATAATTCGTGGGGGATGACATGTTTACTGTTGTCTTGTTCTCTTTTGATCTCACATGAGCAGAATTGTATCATCCATTTAATGCAGAGGAGGTTGATGATGGCTGGAACAGTCCCTTGGTCACATCATCAGGATATCAACGAATTTCTGGAAATGCAAAAACACTGCCATATTTGTGGTATTTTATAAAAAATAATACAAAATGTATTTATGAATGCAAGCGTCTACTAAAGAGTCCAGAGGCTTCATCTCCAACAACAACTAGTTAGAGAGAAAACATAAACATCATTCATTGACGAGAGATACTTACGAGCTAAAATAAACATGTCGCTGGTTTAGGAGGATTCAAGCACTGTTAAGGACAACAAACCCAATCAACAAAACAAACCAAAGCCATTTTGCCAAGCGGTATCAAAGATGGCACCAAACAATCCACAAGCAATGGATGTTGACTTGTTAAAATCCATCAACGAAAGGCTTGCCAAACTTGATATCTTGGATATATTACGAGAGGACATCAATGCATTATGTGCCAGTCTAGAAATCAGCCAATGTCAGATTGATGATCTAAGGAAAGAGAACACAGAACTGAAAGGTACTGTAGACTATATTCATGGTTGGTGGTGCAAAGGGAGAACAAACAACTTAATTAAAGAAACCTTGCTTGATGTACAGTGTCGAACAATGCGGTACAATCTAATATTCTCAGGGATACCGGAGAATATCAACAGCAGAGTCTGTGAGGACACAGTCCGAGACTTTATGTCAACTCAACTAAAACTACCCATTGATGTTGTGCGTAATGTCACTTTCTCCAGAGTCCATAGAATGAGTAAGGCCTCTGGGAATTGGCCACGGGCTATTATTGCATGTTTTGACAATTTTAAGCAAAAGGAAATGGCGAAGAGCAGGGGCATAGAACTAAGAAACACTGATTTTGGAATGAATGATCACTTCCCCACAGAGATCAATGAAAGGAGAAATACATGTATCCCATCATGAATGAAAAGCGTTGCCTGAATCAACGAGTCTCCATGGTGATGGATAAACTTTACATCAACGGGCAACTGTATCGGGACTCTAGAGTAACTCCCTGGCTATTTTAATCCAGCTGTACCGGGACTAGTGTAACTCCCTGGCTATTTTAATCCAACTGTATCGGGACTAGTGTAACTCCCTGGCTTTTTTAATCCAACTGTATCAGGACTCTAGAGTAACTCCCTGGCTATTTTAATCCAATTGTATCGGGACTCTAGAGTAACTCCCTGGCTATTTTAATCCAGCTGTATCGGGACTCTAGAGTAACTCCCTGGCTATTTTAATCCAGCTGTATCGGGACTAGTGTAACTCCCTGGCTATTTTAATCCAACTGTATCGGGACTAGTGTAACTCCCTGGCTTTTTTAATCCAACTGTATCAGGACTCTAGAGTAACTCCCTGGCTATTTTAATCCAATTGTATCGGGACTCTAGAGTAACTCCCTGGCTATTTTAATCCAGCTGTATCGGGACTCTAGAGTAACTCCCTGGCTATTTTAATCCAGCTGTATCGGGACTAGTGTAACTCCCTGGCTATTTTAATCCAACTGTATCGGGACTAGTGTAACTCCCTGGCTTTTTTAATCCAACTGTATCAGGACTCTAGAGTAACTCCCTGGCTATTTTAATCCAATTGTATCGGGACTCTAGAGTAACTCCCTGGCTATTTTAATTCTATGTTCAAATCTGAGTTTGTGTTTTGTAGTGTATCATGACAACTTCAACTATAATGAATGCTGATCTCCACTATAATGAATCTCCACTATAATGAATACATGATCTATTCATCTCCACAGGGTTTCATATAGCTCAGGTGAATGTACAGTATGTAGCCTTCCTAACACAATACATGAGGTTTTCAACTTGGTCAACATAAATAATATCCATATTTTAGCTTTGACCGAAACGCATTTAGATTGTATCTGTAAATGATGGGCAAATTAACATTATATAGTCTACTTTGAAGGAATATGAATGGTGTGGGTGTAGCACTGTACATTCAGAATCATATTTTTATTGTATATATTTATTTAACCTTTATTTAACTAGGCAAGTCAGTTAAGAACAAATTCTTATTTACAATGAAGGTCTACTAAAAAGCCTCCTGCGGTGATGGGGCCTGGGATTAAAGAAATACATTATTAAAAATACAATATAAATATAGGACAAAAAACACATCACAACAAGAGACACACAACACTTAGGTCTCACTTAGGTCTTAGGTCTCTCTACATAAAGAGAGACTTAAGACAACATAACAAGGCAGAAACACAACATGGTAGCAGCACAAAAACATTGTAAAAACATTATTGGGCAACGTCAACAGCACAAAGGTCAAGAAGGTAGAGACAACAATACATCATACAAAGCAGCCACAACTGTCAGTAAGAGTGTCCATGATTGAGTCTTTGAATGAAGAGATTGAGATAAAACTGTCCAGTTTGAGTGTTTGTTGAAGCTCGCTCCAGTCGCTAGCTGCAGCGAATTGAAAAGAAGAGCGATCCAGGGATCTGTGTGCTTTGGGGACCTTTAACAGAATGTGACTGGCAGAACTGGTGTTGTATGTGGAGAATGAGGGCTGCAGTAGATATCTCAGATAGGGGGGAGTGAGGCTTAAGAGGGTTTTATAAATAAGCATCAACCAGTGGGTCTTGCGACGGGTATACAGAGATGACCAATTTACAGGAGTATAGAGTACAGTGATGTGTCCTATAAGGCGCATTGGTGGTGAATCTGATGGCCAAATGGTAAAGAACATCTAGTCGCTCGAGAGCAACCTTACCTGCCAATCTATAAATGATGTCTCTGTAATCTAGCATGGGTAGGATGGTTCATCTGAATCAGGGTTAATTTGTCAGCTGGGGTGAAAGAGGAGCGATTACGATACAGGAAACCAAGTCTAGATTTAACTTTAACCTGCAGCTTTGATATGTGCTGAGAGAAGGACAGTGCACCATCTAGCCATACTCCCAAGTACTTGTATGAGGTGACTACCTCAAGCTCTAAACCGTCAGAGGTAGTAATAACACCTGTGGGAAGACGGGCATTCTTCTTACCAAACCACATGACCTTTGTTTTTGGAGGTGTTCAGAACAAGGTTAAGGGTAGAGAAAGCTTGTTGGACACTAAGAAAGCTTTGTTGTGGAGCATTTAACACAAAATCCGGGGAGGGTCCAGCTGAGTATAAGACTGTATCATCTGCATATAAATGGAAGAGAGAGCTTCCTACTGCCTGAGCTATGTTGTTGATGTAAATTGAGAAGTGCGTGGGGCCTAGGATTGAGCCTTGGGGTACTCCCTTGGTGACAGGCAGTGGCTGAGACAGCAGATTATCTGACTTATATATATATATATATATATATATATATAGATATACACACACACTGCTCAAAAAAATTAAGGGAACACTAAAATAACACATCCTAGATCTGAATGAATGAAATATTCTTATTAAATATTTTTTTCTTCACATAGTTGAATGTGCTGACAACAAAATCACACAAAAATGATCAATGGAAATCAAATTTATCAACCCATGGAGGTCTGGATTTGGAGTCACACTCAAAATTAAAGTGGAAAACCACACTACAGGCTGATCCAACTTTGATGTAATGTCCTTAAAACAAGTCAAAATGAGGCTCAGTAGTGTGTGTGGCCTCCACGTGCCTGTATGACCTGCCTACAACGCCTGGGCATGCTCCTGATGAGGTCTCCTCCCAGACCAGATGGCAGATGGTCTCCTGAGGGATCTCCTCCCAGACCTGGACTAAAACATCCGCCAGCTCCTGGACAGTCTGTGGTGCAACGTGGCGTTGGTGGATGGAGCGAGACATGATGTCCCAGATGTGCTCAATTGGATTCAGGTCTGGGGAACGGGCGGGCCAATCCATAGCATCAATGCCTTCCTCTTGCAGGAACTGCTGACACACTCCAGCCACATGAGGTCTAGCATTGTCTTGCATTAGGAGGAACCCAGGGCCAACCTCACCAGCATATGGTCTCACAAGGGGTCTGAGGATCTCATCTCGGTACCTAATGGCAGTCAGGCTACCTCTGGCGAGCACATGGAGGGCTGTGCGGCCCCCCAAAGAAATGCCACCCCACACCATGACTGACCCACCGCCAAACCGGTCATGCTGGAGGATGTTGCAGGCAGCAGAACGTTCTCCACGGCGTCTCCAGACTCTGTCACGTCTGTCACATGTGCTCAGTGTGAACCTGCTTTCATCTGTGAAGATCACAGGGCGCCAGTGGCCAATTTGCCAATCTTGGTGTTCTCTGGCAAATGCCAAACATCCTGCACGGTGTTGGGCTGTAAGCACAACCCCCACCTGTGGACGTCGGGCCCTCATACCACCCTCATGGAGTCTGTTTCTGACCGTTTAAGCAGACTCATGCACATTTGTGGCCTGCTGGAGGTCATTTTGCAGGGCTCTGGCAGTGCTCCTCCTGCTCCTCCTTGCACAAAGGTGGAGGTAGCGGTCCTGCTGCTGGGTTGTTGCCCTCCTACACGTCTCCTGATGTACTGGCCTGTCTCCTGGTAGCACCTCCATAATCTGGACACTACGCTGACAGACACAGCAAACCTTCTTGCCACAGCTCGCATTGATGTGCCATCCTGGATGAGCTGCACTACCTGAGCCACTTGTGTGGGTCGTAGACTCCGTCTCATGCTACCACTAGAGTGAAAGCACCGCCAGCATTCAAAAGTGACCAAAACATCAGCCAGGAACCATAGGAACTGAGAAGTGGTCTGTGGTCAACACCTGCAGAACCACTCCTTTATTGGGGGTGTCTTGCTAATTGCCCATAATTTCCACCTGTTGTCTATTCCATTTGCACAACAGCATGTGAAATTTATTGTCAATCAGTGTTGCTTCCTAAGTGGACAGTTTGATTTCACAGAAGTGTGATTGAGTTACATTGTGTTGTTTAAGCGTTCCCTTTATTTTTTTGAGCAGTGTATATTCACTGCACTCTTTGAGATACACTGTACTCTTTTAGAGAGGTAGTTAGCAAACCAGGCCAAAGACCCCTCAGAGACACCAACACTCCTTAGCCGGGCCACAATAATGGAACTGTCTACAGTATCAAAAGCTTTGGCCAAGTCAATAAAAATAGCAGCACAATATTGCTTAGAATAAAGGGCAATGGTGACATCATTGAGGACCTTTAACGTTGCATTGACACATCCAGATTGCATACCCGAGAGAATACTATAGACATCAAGAAAGCCAGTCAGTTGATTATTGACAACTTTTTCCAACACTTTTGATAAACACGGAAACATAGAAATAGGCCTATAACAGTTAGGATCAGCTTGATCTCCCCCTTTAAATAAAGGACGAACTGTGGCTGACTTCCAAGCTTTGAAACCTCCCCAGAAAGGAGAGACAGGTTCTAAAGGAGAGAGATAGGCTTGCGATGATAGGGGCAGCAACCTTAAAGAAGAAAGGGTCTAAACCATCTGACCAAGATGTTTTTTTTGGGTCAAGTTTAAGGATCTCCTTTAGCACCTCGGACTCAGTGACTGACTGCAGGGAGAAACTTTGTAGCGGAGCAGGAGAAAGAGGGAGAAGTGTCGGGGATGGTCGCATTAGAAGGGGTGGGAGATGAGGAAATATTGGATGGGCAAGGAGGCATGGCTGAGTCAAATATGAATCCTGGCTTAATGAAGTGGTGATTAAAGAGCTCAGCCATGTGCTTCTTGACAGTAACAACCACATCATAAACATTAAGGTACATGGGCAGCTGTGAGGAGAATGGTTTATTCTCCAGGTCTTTAACTGCTCCTTAAAGTAACTAACTATGCCTTCCGGATAGCCTGAGTACACATATTTCTCATTTGCCAGAACGATAGCCAGTCAGCCTGAGTATGCGTGTGCTGAGCCTTTCGCCAAATTAAATTCTTGAGGTGGAGTAAGTCTGCAAGACCACAGTCGAACCAGGGGCTGAACCTGTTTTTAATTCTCATTTTCTTTATGGGGGCGTGTTTGTTAACAATACCACTGAAAATATCAAAAAAGGTCCAAGCGTCTCCGACAGAGGGGATCAAGCTGATTCTATACCATTTTACATATACCTTTTAAGAGGAGGGATGACCTTAATGTATGTCAAATGTTTTACAAAGAAATAATGTAAACATACATTCTTCCAAACAAGCTATTGTCCAATGGATTGATGATCATATTATGAGCAAAAAAAATGCTATTTTAGTCTACAATTGGTGTCAGAGGTGTTAAACCTATTGAAGTCATTTAAATCTACAGGTTATGATCTTATGGACAATTTAGCTATGCTACTTCCCAGATTGCAGCTCCACTGAAATACATATTTATTTGGTCACAGAAAAGGGGACATTTGCAAATGTGTGGAAGCATGTTAAACTGTGTCCTATCCCGAAAGACAGCAAAGAACCCATTACTCCTGCCAATATTCTACCAATTAGTCTACTCCCTTCACTCAGTAAGATATTGGAGGGTATTGTGAGTACACAAATATGGGAGTACATGGAAAATATTTCTGATTACAGCCAATCAGCATGCTTATCGCAAAAACAATTCCACTACATTGGTTAACATGACTGACTAGTGGGTCATTGCTATGGATAATGGCAGGTTTGTGGGTGTACAATTTGATTTTAGTGCAGCATTTGATTTAGTGGATCATGAAATCATTGACAAAATCATTGCATTATGGTTTTAAGGAGGTATTGAATTGGGTACAGTCATATGTAACTGACAGGAAACAGTCCACCTATATCAATGGTTAATTTTCTTCCCCTCATGCTTTAAACTGTGGAATACAGCAGGGCAGCTGCCTTGGGCCACTTCTTTACTTAATATATACCAACGAACTTCCTTATGCCGTATCTGAAACTCAAACTACTATATTTGCAGATAATACTACAATTTATACAGCAAGGTTAAACAGGTACAGCAAGCTCTACAAGTAGATTTGGAAAATATCAGGGAGTGGGTTTGGTGGAACAAACTTGTTTTAAACACCAAGAAAACCAAAGTTGTTGGTCTGTTCCACCAGCATGCTGGGGAGTACAAATTGAGGAAGTGACAGAAACCAAACTTGGAGTGCAGCTAGACAACTGCTTATCATGGTCGTCTCAAATAACTAATTTATGTAAAAAAAAAAGATTAAAACAGCATGCATGTTCAGAAGGATAGCCAAATACTTACTGGGAAAGATTAAGCAAATAACACAAGCATTAGTTGGGAGTCAGGTGAACTTCTGTTCTGTGTTCTGGGGAAATGCATAAGCAAGTGAAATTAGGAGGCTGCTGATTGAATAGAACTAAGCAACAAGGATTGTTTTAAGGTGGAGATATGGTTATTCTGTTGTAGTCATTCTCAATGCTCATGGTTGGCCATCAATCAACAAGATAATTGAAAAATGCATGCTTATTTTATTTCATAATATACACCATTTAAAACGTCCAAACTCTATTCACAGCAGTATTCAGTTGGTAAGAGACAGACATTCCGTAAATACTAGGAATAGATTTTCCACATACTGTATGTGTTATCCAGGCAGAAAAGAGAAATTGGCAAAATAATGACTTTGATTCAGAGCAATAAAGAAATATAATTATTTATCTGAGCAAACCAGAAACATTCAATATATACACATTCAAACAATACTTTAAAACCATTTTAATATAATACATAGGAAAGTTGTGCTGGACTATGGTAGATGAAGAATCACTCTTTTTAGACTGTTTAACTGGTCAATATGTCAGTGTATTATGTCTGTTTGTAACAGTGTGTTACATGTGAAAATGTGATCGTATTATAAATTGTATTTTAATGTTTAAGGACTCTTGGAAGATTAGTCCAAATGAGGACTAAAAGAGATCCTAATAAAATGTACAGCCCACAGATGGGCCATGACTCATACAGAATCTTAATACGGTCTAGAACAAAACAAGCACATTACAAACAAAAACATTGGATCACTGTAGGATGTAGGAATATTAATACTGTATAAACATAAAAAATATGGGAACATAAACAAATCCCTTGACTTCTGTCATTGCTTAGTCTGAGTATATCCATTGCACATTACCCTGACCAAAAACTTGAATCAGTTATCGCCATCTTGTGGTCACAGTATATAATTGCCTCTGTGGTGAGTTCCAAGACAGCCTGTCCACTCCAGCTCTGTGTCCCCCCTCCAGTCACCTGCACCTTCTCGGGGTCAAAGCTCCAGTACTGCTGCGCCTTGAAGTATACCTGTCCATCAGGGTGGTTGAGGGCCTCGTTGGCCCTCTGGGGGACGCCCCTCCAGTTCCCCAGGCTGCGGGGTAGTATGAGTTGGGCATCAGGGTCCCAAAGTTAAGCACAAAGTAACGCTGGTGGCCCAGGTGGCGGTAGGTGAAGGCCTGGTCAGGGTGTCCAGGGAGGCCTAGCTCACTTCTCCTCAGGGGGAAGCCTGGGTCCACATCGCTGCTAGAGTAACGCCACACTCGCCTGCCAGGAGGAAGAGACAAGGAGAAATGTGCTGGTGGTGTGAGATGTGATATTGCAATGCAGCAACATAAATAAGGACACAAACTGAAATCTGTGTAAAACATTTCTGCTATAATCTGACTGTATTCTGTATCTCGAACACTAACCCGAACTGTGATTCAAGACAGTTATTACTGTAACAAGAACAAATCATTTCTGGTACATTTATTGCCGGTTACTTGTGTCTTCATGTGCAGACTACCTTTGAAAAAGTATAACTTATTGTCCATATTTGAGTAAGCAGCTGCCTCAATAGTGAGGGGTAGTCCTGGCCAGCGGTTCTGCAGAGGTAGAGGGGAGCTGGTCTGGCCTGCAGGAAACAGTCCAGAACAGGCTCCCACGGAATACTAGGCTGGCACCATCTTGGTCTGCAAGGTAATATAAATTGGAAGCTTTACAGGTATCAGAGTATATCACTGTCTTCAGAAGTCAATGAGGAATTCTCAACCTACTGTTTACGTAAGCTTATGTCCCAAAAAAGTCATATGCCAAATTCCACCAGATGTGGATTAGTCTTGTTTGAAACCACAACTCTTACCCAAACCTTGCTTCTAACCTCAGTATGTTGGGTAAGTACAACTTCCAGTTGTGTGACAGAGCCATTCATTTCAATTCTTTTTTAGCCATTTTAGCATGGTCAGATAGTGACTACCAGTTCAGTCTTACCCATGGTGATGGCATCAAAGAAGCCCCTGCAGTATGGAGGTGGGGTGGAATCAGGCACCCCAGTGAACCCTTGGGACAACTCCCAGTCCTGCAGGGCAGAGCTGAACACCTGACCAGGCAACTGGACTACCTGATCACTCCCTATAGAGGACATTCAATTACAAAAAGGACAGTAGCTTTAGTAATGTATAAGCTTTTATGACTATACAGTACATTATATACATGCATATTCTTCCATGTTACTACAATAGACCAAGTGCATCTGCAAAAATCCTGACTTATTCATGTACATTACGTCTGACTACCCAGCTTTCTGCAATGGACAAGTACAGATATGACCTACATACCTGTTTCAAAGCAAGTTAGAGAGTTACACGAAATATACCAATTGGCACGCCATATCATTGCAGCATGGAAAACCCAACACATCACGGAAGACTGAGTGCTGAGATACTGACAGCTGAGCTGACGTTTGATTTACTGTATTCTGATGCCAAAAAAATATCTAAAGAGCCAAATGATTTTCCGATGCCCCTGAATCGCAGACACAACGTCTCCTTTGATTTGTCTCCAGATGTTGCCCACCCGTTCTGTTTGGAAGAGTTGAGCAAACAATTTTGTTAAGGTCTGATAAAATCTGTATCCCTAAGGAGAGCAAGACAAAACATGGGGAGATAGTTTGTTACACGAATCCCTTTTGGCCCGACAGTCTAGGGGGGGATGGTAATGAGACCCGTAACATAACTCATGCAAATTATAATTGTGACAAAGTAAGTGTGAATGAAATAACCACGACAACTGAAATTATACCATCAAACTCAGGGTTTATTGTAAAACACACAGTAATGGGGGGAGCAGGAAAAGGGGCTGAGCTGGACCCAAGGAAAGAAACAATAAGCATCCAAAACACCCCTAAGCTAGACTAGCCTATTTTAACAACAGCTAACTAACTAACCAAAAATACAGTGGGTGGTCCACCCAGTTCTAACTAGTGTTTTTAACAAAGTCTACCTACGGGTAGTGTATGCCCATGGGCGACTTGTCTTGGTTTCCCCTTTTCCAACCAGCAATCAAACAAACACCATAACCAAAAACAATACTCACAGGAGATGACAAAGTGATTTGGAGGTGCTCAAACAAAAGAGAGGTTAATACACACAGAGAGAGTGACACACAGAGACCTACAGACATGGCATTTACAGAGAGATTGAGCTCTAGAGCAAACAACTGATGGGGTTTTTAAACCAAGGGAAAGGAACTGTGATTGGGTAGGAAACAAGAGGAGGTGTGTCTTGATTGATGATTGATTGTTGACTGATTGGGGAGTGATGATTTTCACCTGTGAGGGGAGAAGGAGAGAAAAGAAACACACACACACAGGATACACATACAGGATACTTGTATCCGTAACAGTTTGTCTGGCTTCTCCCTGTTTTACTGTCTAAGTGGAAATGTTGATGTACAGGGATGTTGCTTGTTGACTTTGAGGGGACGAGAGGATGGGAAAAAAAGACTGATAAACACTGTCTCCAGCTGCCGGAAGGAAGCCTGGCTCTGTGATATAGTGATCTCTGGACATCCCTTTGGGTAAAGCATCAGAGTGGTCAGATGGAAGAATTGAGTCTATAGAGTTATACCTATGCTACCGGGTGTGATTCCCTCATTGGTGGAAAAAGCACCCAATTGTCAAACCTGCGTAAAAGTAAAGATACGTTAATAGAAAATGACTCAAGTAAAAGTCACCCAGTAAAATACTAGTTGAGTAAAAGTCTAAAAGTATTTGGTTTTAAATATACTTAAGTATTAAAAGTAAATGTAATTAATAAAATGTACTTAAGTATCAAAAGTAAAAGTATAAATCATTTCAAATTCCTTATATTAAGCAAACCAGACAGCACCATTTTCTTGCTGTTTTTATTTACGGAAAGCCAGGGGCACACTCCAACACTCAGACTTCATTTACAAACGAAGCATTTGTGTTTAGTGAATCCGCCAAATCAGGTGGTAGGGATGACCAGGGATGTTCTCTTGATACACGCTATACGAGTTTGAGTTACTTGGCAACTTTAGTTGTGAATGATGCAAACCTTAGAATGTCTTAGAAATAAAAACTTATACAGTTGAAGTCGGAAGTTTACATACGCTTAGGATGGAGTCTTTAAAACTCGTTTTTCAACCACTCCAAAAGTTTCTTGTTAACAAACTATAGTTTTGGCAAGTCGGTTAGGACATCTACTTTGTGCATGACAGAAGTCATTTTTCCAAAAATTGTTTACAGACAGATTATTTCACTGATTATTCACTGTGTAGCAATTCCAGTGGGTCAGAAGTTTACATACACTAAGTTGACTGTGCCTTTAAACAGCTTGGAAAATTCCAGAAAAAAGATGTAATGGCTTTAGAAGCTTCTAATAGGCCAATTGACATCATTTGAGACACTTGTAGGTGTACCTGTGGATGTATTTCAAGGCCTACCTCCAAACTCAGTGCCTCTCTGCTTGACATCATGGGAAAATCAAAAGAAATCAGCCAAGACCTCAGGAAAAAAATTGTAGACCTCCACAAGTGTGGTTCATCTTTGGGAGCAATTTCCAAACGCCTGAAGGTACCACGTTCATCTGTACAAACAATAGTACGCAAGTGTTACGAATCCCTTTTTGGCCCGACAGTCTAGGGGGGATGGTAGTGAGACGCGTAACATAACTCATGTAAATTATAATTGTGACAAAGTACGTGTGAACGAAATAACCAGGACAACTGAAATAATACCGTCAAACTCAGGGTTTATTGTAAAACACACGGTAATGGGGGGGAGAGAGCAGGAAAAGGGGCTGAGCTGGACCCAAGGAAAGAAACAATAAGTATTCAAAACACCCCTAAGCTAGACTAGCCTATTTCAACAACAGCTAACTAACCAAAATACAGTGGGTGGTCCGCCCAGTTCTAACTAGTGTGTGTTAACAAAGTTTACCTACGGGTAGTGTATGCCCATGGGCGACTTGTCTTGGTTTCCCCTTTTCCCACCAGCAAACACCATAAGCAAAAACAATACTCACAGGAGATGACAAAGTGCTATGGAGGTGCTCAAACAAAAGAGGAGGTTAATTAATACACAGAGAGCGAGCGAAGAACAGAGATCTACAAACATGGCATTACAAAGAGATTGAGCTCTCCTGAAATCTACAAAGAACAGCTATCTACCAACATGGCATTACAAAGAGATTGAGCTACCCTGAAATCTATCAAGAGCAGAGATCTACCAACATGGCATTACAAAGAGATTGAGCTCTCCTGAAATCTACAAAGAACAGCTATCTACCAACATGGCATTACAAAGAGATTGAGCTCTTGAACAAACAAATGATGGGGTTTTTAAACCATGGGGAAGGAACTGTGATAGGGTAGGAAACAGGAGGAGGTGTGTCTTCTGATTGATGGGTTGATTGTTGACTGATTGGGGAGTAATGATTTTCACCTGTGAGGGGAGAAGGAGAGAAAAGAAACACACACAGGATACACACAGACACAGGATACCTGTATCCGTAACAGCAAGTATAAACACCATGGGACCACGCAGCCATCACACCGCTCAGGAAGGAGACACGTTCTGTCTCCTAGAGATGAACGCACTTTGGTGCGAAAAGCGCAAATCAATCCCAGAACAACTGCAAAGGACCTTGTGAAGATACTGGAGGAAACAGGTACAAAAGTATCTATATCCACAGTAAGACGACTCCTGTTTCGACATAACCTGAAAGTTATCTCAGCAAAGAAGAAGCCAATGCTCCAAAAACCGCCATTAAAAAGCCAGACTACAGTTGGCAACTGCACATGGGGACAAAGATCATACTTTTTGGAGAAATGCCCTTTGGTCTGATGAAACAGAAATAGAACTGTTTGGCCATAATTACCATTGTTATGTTTGGAGGAAAAGGGGGAGGCTTGCAAGCCGAAGAACACCATCTCAAATGTGAAACACGAGGGTGGCAGCATCATGTTGTGGGGGTGCCTTGCTGCAGGTGGGACTGGTGCACTTCACAAAATAGATGGCATCATGAGGTAGGAAAAGTATGTGGATATATTGAAGCAACATCTCAAGACATCAGTCAGGAAGTTAAAGCTTGGTCACAAATTGGTCTTCCAAATGGACAATGACCCCAAGCATACTTCCAAAGTTGTGGCAAAATGTCTTAAGGACAACAAGGTCAAAGTATTGGAGTGCCCATCACAAAGCCCTGACTTCAATCCTATAGAAAATGTGGGCAGAACTGAAAAAGCGTGTGAGAGCAAGGAGGCTTACAACCTGACTCAGTTACACCAGCTCTGTCTGGAGGAATGGGCCAAAAATTCACCCAATTTATTGTGGGAAGCTTGTGGAAGGCTACCTGAAACATTTATTATTATATTATATATTAATAACACCTTTATTTAACTAGGCAAATCAGTTAAGAACAAATTCTTATTTTCAATGACAGCCTAGGAACTGTGGGTTAACTGCCTTGTTCAGGGGCAGAACAACTGATTTTTACCTTGCCAGCTCGGGGATTCAATCTTGCAACCTTTCAGTTACTAGTCCAACGCTCTAACCACTAGGCTACCTGCCATTTGACCCAAGTTAAACAATTTAAAGGCAATGCTACCAAATACTATTTGAATGTATGTAAACTTCTGACCCACTGGGAATGTGATGAAAGAAATAAAAGCTGAAATAAATCACTCTACTATTATTCTGACATTTCACATTCTTAAAATAAAGTGGTGACCCTAACTGAACTAAGACAGGGGATTTTTTACTAGGATTAAATGTCAGGAATTGTGAAACTGAGTTTAAATGTATTTGGCTAAGGTATATGTAATTCCGGTCATTTTCCTGTCCTGCTAAGCATTAAAAATTTAACAAGTACTTTTGTGTGAAAGGGAAAATGTATGGTGCAAAAAGAAAATTTTCTTCAGGAATGTAGTAAAGTACAGCACTTTTCCCTGTAATAAATGGGATGGCTTTAGCCACACTTTTAATATGAAAAGAATCTGTCCTTTAGCTTTTTCCAATTGATGCTTTGTATACTGTTTGACAGAGTGATTGGACACTATGATGTCATGGTGAATGATAGCACAGCAGATTGTAAAGGGTTAAACAATTGGATGCTGATCCAATCTCCAGTCAGATTTGTGGACTAAGTTCAATATAAGGTCTCAATGTCATTTTATCATAATTTTATCAAATGCTCTCAAAGATGGCGTAGCAGTGCAGACGTGTTTTGTTCGTCCTCTCATGGACTTTTGTATTTTTTTCGTCTTTTTTGTATATATTTAAATTTTATATTCAATCCCTTCTCCATTTTAGTTAAATTATACCTTCTGGTAACCTGCCTCACCCAATGTGATACGGAAACGCTATTATTTGTAATTTCTAGACCTTATAGCAAGAACCACCTAGCCATCAGAAGCTAAACAGCTAATTAGCTACAAGCTATTTAGTCATTGTTAGCCACTGCTAGCGGCCTTTACCTTCTGCACAGGTACCAGCCCTTTTTTTAGCTTGGAAAATACTCGCCAGCCTTCCAGTAACGGACTGTCTCTCCACTACAATTCCGGATTCCTGCCGTAATCCCTGGACCATTTTCCTGATCTTCACAGCTAGCTAGCACCCACCGAGTTACCCAGTACCGAAGCTATCCCTGAGGCCCACCTCCCGGCCTACTCAGTTGTTTACCCAGACTCCACCAAAACACGGCTAGAACACACTACTCCACCGGATCCTTGTCGTAAGCTCTGGACCTTGGCACCGGATCACCGCTGCTACCGAGTGGCTATAGTGGCTAACGCCCCTGCCCCGAAGCAAGCACCAGTTAGCCGTGAGCCAGGCACATCTCCCGGATAGAAAACTAAATTACCACAATACCTCTTTTGCCATCTGGCTTGGATCCTTAGTCGACACGGCGCCCCGCCGCACCACCACGACTGTTCTGCCGACGAATACTCCATCCGCTGTGCCTTCAACCGGCCTCCGTCGGACATCGGAGCAGATGCTTCTACTAGCCCCGGGCTACTAACTTTAAACGCTGTGTTGCCCGCGTGCTAGCGTAGTAACGACTACTCCGCGATTTCCCTGTCCCATTTATTGTTGCCCCCTGGACCCTATGATCACTTGGCTACATAGCTGATGCCCACTGGACTGTCCATTAATCACGGTACTCATTCTGTTTATTTTATTTTTTGTTTATCAGTCGGCCCCAGCCGCGAACTCAGGCTGTGTGTGTAGTTAACCAACCCTCTCTGCCCATTCATCGCCATTTTACCGGTTGTTGTTTTAGCTGATTAGCTGTTATTGTCTCATCCGTTGTTGTCTCTCCAAATCAACACCTGTGATTACTTTATGCCTCGCTGTATGTCTCATATGTCAATATGCCTTGTATACTGTTGTATAGGTTAGTTATCATTTCTTTAGTTTACAATGGAACCCCTAGTTCCACTCATTATACCCCTGATACCTCCTTTGTCCCACCTCCCACACATGTGGTGACCTCACCCATTATAACCAGCTTATCCAGAGATACAACCTCTCTTATCATCACTCAGTGTCTGGGCTTACCTCCGCTGTACCCGCACCCCACCATACCCCTGTCTGCACATTATGCCCTGAATCTATTCTACCACACCCAGAAATCTGCTCATATTATTCTTTGTTCCCAACGCTGTAGGCGACCAGTTTTGATAGCCTTTAGACGTACCCTCATCCTACTCCTCCTCTGTTCCTCGGGTGATGTGGAGGTAAACCCAGGCCCTGCGTGTCCCCAGGCACCCTCATTTGTTGACTTCTGTCATCGAAAAAACCTTGGTTTCATGCATGTCAACATCAGAAGCCTCCTCCCTACGTTTGTTTTACTCACTGCTTTAGCACACTCCGCCAACCCTGATGTCCTTGCCGTGTCTGAATCCTGGCTTAGGAAGGCCACCAACAATTCTGAAATGTCCATACCCAGCTACAACATTTTCCATCAAGATACAACTGCCAAAGGGGGAGGAGTTGCAATCTACTGCAGCGATAGCCTGCAAAGTTCTGTCATAATTTCCAGGTCTATACCCAAACAGTTTTAACTTCTAATTTCAAAAATGAACCTCTCCAGAAATAAGTCTCTCACTGTTGCCGCCTGCTATCGACCCCCCTCTGCTCCCAGCTGTGCCCTGGACACCATTTGTGAATTGATCGCCCCCCATCTAGCTTCAGAGTTCGTTCTGTTAGGTGACGTAAACGGGGATATGCTTAACACCCCGGCAGTCCTACAATCTAAGCTAGATGCCCTCAATCTCACACAAATCATCAAGGAACCCACCAGGTACAACCCTAAAACCGTAAACATGGCACCCTCATAGACATTATCCTGACCAACTTGCCCTCCAAATACACCTCCGCTGTTTTCAATCAGGATTTCAGCGATCACTGCCTCATTGCCTGTATCCGCTATGGGCCCGCAGTCAAACGACCACCCTTCATAACTGTCAAACGCTCCCTAAAACACTTCTGCGAGCAGGCCTTTCTAATTGACCTGGCCCGGGTATCCTGGAAGGATATTGACCTCCTCCCGTCAGTCGAGGATGCCTGGTCATTATTTAAAAGTAATTCCTCACCATCTTAGATAAGCATGCCCCGTTCAACAAATGCAGAACCAAGAACAGATATAGCCCTTGGTTCACTCCAGACCTGACTGCCCTTGACCAGCACAAAAAACATCCTGTGGCGGACTGCACTAGCATCGAATAGTACCCACGATATGCAACTGTTCAGGGAAGTCAGGAAGCAATACACGCAGTCAGTCAGAAAGCAAAGGCTACATTTTTCAAGCAGAAATGTGCATTCTGTAGCTCTAACTCCAAAATGTTCTGGGACACTGTAAAGTCCATGGAGAACAAGAGCACCTCCTCCCAGATGCCCACTGCACTGAGGCTAGGTAACACGGTCACCACTGATAAATCCATGATAATCGAACATTTCAAGAAGCATTTCTCAAAGGTTGGCCATGCCTTCCTCCTGGCTACTCCAACCCCGGCCAACTGCTCCGCCTCCCCCGCAGCTACTCGCCCAAGCCTCCCCAGCTTCTCCTTCACCCAAATCCAGACAGCAGATGTTCTGAAAGAGCTGCAAAACCTGGACCCGTACAAATCAGCTGGGCTAGACAATCTGGACCCTCTCGTTCTAAAACTACCCGCCGCCATTGTTGCAACCCCCATTACCAGCCTGTTCAACCTCTCTTTCGTATCGTCCGAGATCCCTAAAGATTGGAAAGCTGCCGCAGTCATCCCCCTCTTCAAAGGGGGAGACACCCTAGACCCAAACTGTTACAAACCTATATCCATCCTGCCCTGCCTATCTAAAGTCTTCGAAAGCCAAGTTAATAAACAGATCACTGACCATTTCGAATCCCACTGTACCTTCTCCGCTGTGCAATCCGGCTTCCAAGCCGGTCACGGGTGCACCTCAGCCACGCTCAAGGTCGTAAAAACGATATCATAACCGCCATCGATAAAAGACAGTACTGTGCAGCCATTTTCATCGACCTGGCCAAGGCTTTCGACTCTGTCAATCACCGTATTCTTATTGGCAGACTCAATAGCCTTGGTTTTTCTAATGACTGCCTCGCCTTGTTCACCAACTACTTTGCAGACAGAGTTCAGTGTGTTAAATCGGAGGGCATGTTGTCCAGACCTCTGGCAGTCTCTATGGGGATGCTACAGGGTTAAATTCTCGGGCCGACTCTTTTCCCTGTATATATCAACGATGTCGCTCTTGCTGCGGGCGATTCCCTGATCCACCTCTACGCAGACGGCACCCTTCTGTATACATCCGGCCCTTCCTTGGACACTGTGCTACCAAACAAGTTTCAAAGCCATACAACACTCCTTCAGTGGCCTCCAACTGCTCTTAAATGCTAGTAAAACCAAATGCATGCTTTTCAACCGATCGCTGCCTGCACCCGCCCGCCCGACTAGCATCATCACCCTGGACAGTTCCGACCTAGAATATGTGGGCAACTATAAATACATAGGTGTCTGGCTAGACTGTAAACTCTCCTTCCAGACTCATAATAAACATCTCCCATCCAAAATCAAATCTAGAATCGGCTTTCTATTTCGCAACAATGCCTCCTTCACTCACGTTGCCAAACATACCCTAGTAAAGCTGACTATCCTACCGATCCTCGACTTCGGCGATGTCATCTACAAAATAGCTTCCAACACTCTACTCAGCAAATCCCTGAAGTTGGAGACTTTTATTTCCCTCACCAACTTTAAACATCATCTATATGAGCAGCTAACCAATCGCTGCAGCTGTACATAGTCCATCTGTAAATAGCCCACCCAATCTACCTACCTCATCCCCATACTGTTTTTATTTTATTTTATGCTCTTTTGCACACCAGTATCTCTACTTGCACATCATCATCTACTCATTTATCACTCCAGTGTTAATCTGCTAAATTGTAATTCTTCGCTCCTATGGCCTATTTATTGCCTACCTCCTCATGCCTTTTGCACACACTGTATATAGACTTTCTTTTTTCTACTGTGTCATTGACTTGTTTGTGTTATTGGCTTGTTTATGGTTTACTCCATGTGTAACTCTGTGTTGTTGTCTGTGTCACACTGCTTTGCTTTATTTTGGCCAGGTCGCAGTTGCAAATGAGAACTTGTTCTCAACTAGCCTACCTGGTTAAATAAAGGTGAATTAAAAAATAAATAAAAATCTCCACTCCCTCATGTAATCTTGTTTCTTCCTCTGCCTGACCACTGATTATTACCTCCAGATGTTCTCTCTTCTACTCTAATTTTTGGGCATGTAAAGTGACTGGTTCAAAATCAAATTCCAATCTACTTTTTAATGGCTTGTTCCTCGCTCAGTGTGGAGTATGCCTACACACCATAAAGCTGCTGTACAGCAGTGATGTCATCCCAGCTCAGCACCTTGGCTTTCCCCAGCTTCTAGTAGTAGGGGGACATGAGAGCATGACGCACAGGAGAGTAATCCAGGCCCAGCGTGTGGCCCACCTCGTGGGCAATCACCATGAACAGGTTGTGGCCCTTGCAGCCGTTCAGTGTCCAGCGCTCTGCCATATCAAAGTGAGCCTCCCCTCTGGAAGAAGGCATGCGCTAGGGCGCCTCCTGGGGGTAAAAACAAAAACATAGAGAGGTTTCAGTGGTGGTTGAGAAGCTTTCCAAAACAACCTCTTGCCCCACCCCCTCAAACTGTGCAGATCTGAAGGAGTCAGGCATGTTTAAGAAATACGGTGGAAGCTTCTCGACTCACATTTTCAGGCTACGTGGAACCATCACCATGTTTTTATGACTATCTGGTCCCTTTAGATCTCAAAATAATTAAGCAGTAGACGCTAGGGGCTGTTCTCAGACCAGGCAAGACAAATCTGTAAGCAAGTGAACATTGTGACAACTGGGGCTAGTTCCGAAAGAGATTTTCACAGCTGAAACCAATTGGTCTTTGGAAATTGCCCTGTTTGAAAATGCCTTCTCCTTGCCTTCAGGTAAACTATGATCTGTCAGGATTCAATCAAAATGTCAAACCCCTACTAGACCTTATACTGCTATACTCCCCACCTGGACCATCAAAGGCGTTGCTCATGTTGTCATTGTGCTCCCCCTTGTAGAAGGCCAGCCGAATGTCAGCTGACCCCTGGGTGACCTCTTTTGAAGGTCAGGGCCAACACCTTGCTCCACAGCTGAAAAGCCTTTTGTACGGCTAGGGCCACCTGACCCCGAGAGGGGTTGCCAGGCCAGTTCACCACCCGGTAGGTCAGGTGATGCTTCTGCCACCTCCCGCCTGCAGAGAGATGAGATGAATTGATTAAAATAGAGGAGCATGGGTGACTCAGGACAAAGAAGAGTAGTTAAATGGGTCACTAGCACCCGGTGATGGGATCGCTGTTGTGCTGAGTAAGATTCAAATTGTCATTCATGCAGCTGGGAGATAGGAGGATAAAAGGGAACGAGGAGACAGAGAGAGATAGATGGACAGAGATTGCACATTTCAGGAAGTGGGAGAATGGTTCTAGATCCACTATTACAGTAATGGGAATGTGAGTGTTTAATTTTTAACAAGGGTGAATCCTTTGGATAAGAGCAAAGAGGGTCATGTTTATCGCATTACTTGTGGTTTGAGCTAAATTAAATGCAGAACAGCAGTGACACAACTTTAGAAAATGTAAACAACTCAGAAGAGCTCCTGCTGTGTAGGATTTTTTGTGTGTCAAAACAACTCCATGTATCTTTAATATGAGAATAAAAATAACCCTGTAAATTGAACGCAGCCGAGGCCTTGTGTCCCAATGAGACACATTTATTGAGCAAGACCAAAAAAAAACAAAGGTGGGAAGAGTTGGTCTTCTTCACCTATACGAGCTTAGAGCCAGAGTGTGATAAACACATTTCAAAGGCTTGTGGGAAACCCAAAAAACATTCACCTTGTTTCTACCTACATGGTTGAACTGGTTTACCAGTCTTGTCCCTCTTTTGAACAAGTATATAAGAAACTCCCCAAAATGTGGTCTTGGACACATAATATTTGTGTTATTTCAAGCAAACCAAATATAATGTATCGATCAATGTTTAAAGTGTGCTTCCATCATGCCTCACCAATGAGGCATGATGAGTTGATAGTGCAATTGTCACTCCCTGATCTGTTTCACCTGTCCTTGTGATTGTCTCCACCCCCTCCAGGTGTCGCTTATTTTCCCCAGTGTATTTATCCCTGTGTTTCTTGTGTCAGTTTGTTTTGTATGTTTCCAAGTCAACCAGCGGTTTTCCTGTTCACCTGCTTTTTGCATTCTCCTTTTTCTAGTCATTCTGGTTTTGACACTTGCCTGTTCTGGACTTTGTACCCACCCACCTGCCTGCCTGCCTGCCACTCTGTACTTCCTGGACTCTGATCTGGTTTGGACCTTTTTGCCTATCCACAACTGTTCTCTTGCCTACCCCTCTGGATTAATAAACATTGTAAGACTCCAACCATCTGCCTCCTGTCTGCATTTGGGTCTTGCCTTGTGCCTTGATAGCAATAGCTTGTTTCTCTCTGGTTCTCAAACATGACTTCTGTTGGCTGCCCTTACTAAATGGATGGATAGAAAGATACAACTTTCTTCCTTATCACACTAACATTTGAAAGAATGCCACAATGTTCTTCCCCTGAAATGTACAGTATCTTGCCCATTGACATTACTGTTATAAATCCATAGTTTCATCTGGGACAAAGACAGTGCTTAACTTGCATAAATTGTCTTCCAATATCCAGTTCAAATTTAGGCTCCAGGTCAAATAATACCTTCAGGTCAAATAAAACCCCTTTCCAGTAATTGCAGGTGGCAGCTGTCAGGTATCAACTAGAGGCTGGAAAAGTGGGCAGTATGATGCATTCTTCTAGTGTTATCCAATCACTCCAGGGGCTGTGTGGAATGACACGTTTCTCCATCCAGACCACCAGCACCCTGTTACCCAAAACCAGCTCCATTTACCACTGAGCATGTAGGCTTAGCATTTCGCTACACTCGCATTAACATCTGCTAACCATGTGTATGTGACAAATAAAATTTTATTTTATTTATCTCTCACACTGTGAAGATGTGTCGGACAGCCTCCATATGGGCCTGGGCAGTTTACAGGAGGCTTATTGGAGAGAGTGAATATCTTAACCATTTAGGCAGTGGTTCTCAGAGTATATCTAATTTAAAATGTGCTCCCCGGCGCACAAGTGGAGATTGGATAATTCCCTAAAGTTATAAATGGCTGTGTGTAGATAGCCTACATACTACACTGCCTGGGACTTAAGAGTTTAAAAAAAATGGAATGTTTATTTAACCTTTTTAACTAGGCAAGTCGGTGAAGAACAAATTATTATTTACAATGACGGCATACCAAAATGTCTCCTTCGGGGACGGGGCCTGGGAGATATATATATATTTTTATAAATACAATAAATATAGGACAAAACACACATCGCGAGACAACACTACATAAAGAGAGACCTAAGACAACAACATAGCAAGGCAGCAACACATGATAACACAGCATGGTAGCAACACAACATGGTAGCAGCACAAAACATGGCACAAACATTATTGGGCAAAGTAAACAGCACGAAGGTAGAGACAACAACACATCATACAAAGCAGCCACAACTGTCAGTAAGAGTGTCCATGATTGAGTCTTTGAATGAAGAGATTGAGATAAAACTGCCCAGTTTGAGTGTTTGTTGAAGCTCGTTCCAGTCGCTAGCTACAGCGAACTGAAAAGAAGAGCGATGTGTGTGCTTTGGGGACCTTTAACAGAATGTGACTGGCAGAACTGGTGTTGTATGTGGAAAATGAGGGCTGCAGGAAATATCTCAGATAAGGGGGAGGTGAGGCCTAAGAGGGTTTTATAAATAAGCATCAACCAGTGGGTCTTGCGACGGGTATACAGAGATGACCAATTTACAGAGGAGTATAGAGTACAGTGATGTGTCCTATAAGGCGCATTGGTGGTGAATCTGATGGCCGAATGGTAAAGAACATCTAGCCGCTCGAGAGCACCCTTACCTGCCAATCTATCAATTATGTCTCCGTAATCTAGCATGGGCAGGATGGTCATCTGAACCAGGGTTCATTTGTCAGCTGGGGTGAAAGAGGAGCGATTACGATACAGGAAACCAAGTCTAGATTTAACTTTAGCCTGCAGCTTTGATATGTGCTGAGAGAAGGACAGTGCACCATCTAGCCATACTCCCAAGTACTTGTATGAGGTGACTACCTCAAGCTCTAAACCCTCAGAGGGAGTAATAACACCTGTGGGCATTCTTCTTACCAAATCACATGACCTTTGTTTTTGGAGGTGTTCAGAACAAGGTTAAGGATAGTGAAAGCTTGTTGGACACTAAGAAAGCTTTGTTGTGGAGCATTTAACACAAAATCCGGGGAGGGTCCAGCTGAGTATAAGACTGTATCATCTGCATATAAATGGATGAGAGAGCTTCCTACTGCCTGAGTTATGTTGTTGATGTAAAATCAGAAGTGTGTGGGGCATAGGATTGAGCCTTGGGGTACTCCCTTGGTGACAGGCAGTGGCTGAGAAAGCAGATTGTCTGACTTTATACACTGCATTCTTTGAGAGAGGTAGTTAGCAAACCAGGCCAAAGACCTCTCAGAGACACCAATACTCCTTAGCCGGGCCACAAGAATGGAATGGTCTACCGTATCAAAAGATTTGGCCATGTCAATAAAAATAGCAGCACAGTATTGCTTAGAATCAAGGGCAATGGTGACATCATTGAGGACCTTTAATGTTGCAGTGGCACATCCATAACCTGAGCGGAAACCAGATTGCATACCCGAGAGAATACTGTAGACATCAAGAAAGCCAGTCAGTTGATTATTGACAACTTTTTCCAACACTTTTGATAAACACGGAAACATAGAAATAGGCCTATAACAGTTAGGATCAGCTTGTTCTCCTCCTTTAAATTAAGGACGAACTGTGGCTGACTTCCAAGCAATGGGAACCTCCCCAGAACGGAGAGAGAGGCTTGGCGACGATAAGGGCAGCAACCTTAAAGAAGAAAGGGTCTAAACCATCTGACCAAGATGTTTTTTTGGGGTCAAGTTTAAGGAGCTCCTTTAGCACCTCGGTCTCAGTGACTGACTGCAGGGAAAAACTTTGTAGCGGGGGAGGGGAAAAAGAGGGAGGAGTATCAGGGATAGTCGCATTAGAAGGGGTGGGAGATGAGGAAATGTTGGATGGGCAAGGAGGCATGGCTGAGTCAAATGGGAATCCTGACTTAATGAAGTGGTGATTACAGAGCTCCGCCATGTGCTTCTTGTCAGTAACAACCACATCATCAACATTAAGGGACGTGGGCAGCTGTGAGGAGGAGGGTTTATTCTCCAGGTCTTTAACCGTTTTTCCAGAACTTCTTGGGGTTAGACCCACAGAGAGAGAACTGCTCCTTAAAGTAACTAACTTGGCCTTCCGGATAGCCTGAGTGCACTTATTTCTAATTTGCCTGAACGATAGCCAGTCAGCTTGAATATGCGTGTGCCGAGCCTTTCGCCAAATTCAATGCTTGAGGTGGAGTAACTCTGCAAGATCACGGTCGAAATAGGGGCTGAACCTGTTTTTAAAGAAGGTCCAAGCGTCTTCGACAGAGGGGATCAAGCTAATGCTATACCATTTTACAGAGGTCAGTTCATGAAGGAAGGCCTGCTCATTAAAGTTTTTTAGCAAGCGTCTATGTCAAATCAGGACAGGTCGTTTCACTGAGCAGCCATTATGAACACAGGCTGTAAAACAGTGATCACTAAGGTCATTACAGAAAACACCAGACTGATACCTATCAAAAATGGCACCGGAGGAGATGGCCGCCGTTTTACAGTCTCCTAACCAATTGTGCTATTATGTGTTTTTTTTCGCGATATTTGTAAATTATTTTGTACGTAATGTTTCTGCAACTGTATCTTACGGAAGTAAAGAGCTTCTGGATATCAGGACAGCGATCACTCACCTCGGATTAGACAAAGATTTCTTCAACAACTACAAGTAGGACTTACACAATATTCTCCAAACACCCCACAGGGAAGACATCCCAATTATTCGCAAAAGGAAGCGACGCAGAGGATGAAGAGCCGGATGTCTCCTCCGGACCCGCAGAAGACAACTAGGAAAGCTGCAGTTACCGTCAATCTTACTCGCCAATGTGCAATCATTGGACAATAAACTAAACGAGGTAAGATCACGAATATCCTACAAACGGGACATCAAAAACTGTAATATCCTATGTTTCACAGAATCGTGGCTAAATGACGACATGGATATTTAGCCAGCGGGATACCCGCTGCACCGGCAGGATAGAACAGCACACTTCGGTAAGATTAGGGGGGGCGGTCTGTGCATATTTGTAAACAACAGCTGGTGCACAAAATCTAAGGAAGTCTCTAGAGTTTGCTCACCTGAAGTAGAATATATTGTGATAAACTGCAGGCCACACTACTTGCCTAGAGAGTTCTCAGCTATACTTTTCGTGGCAGTTTATTTACCACCACAGACAGATGCTGGCACTAAGACCGCACTCAGTCAGCTGTATAAGGAAATAAGCAAACAAGAAACCACTCACCCAGAGGTGGCGCTCCTAGTGGCCGGAGACTTTAATGCAGGGAAACTTAAATCAGTTCTACCAAATCTCTATCAACATGTTAAATGTGCAACCAGAGGGAAAAAAATTATAGATCACCTGTACTCCACACACAGACGCGTACAAAGCTCTCCCTCGCCCTCCATTTGGTAAATCCGACCACAACTCTATCCTCCTGATTCCTGCTTACAAGCAAAAATTAAAGCAGGAAGCACCAGTGACTCGGTCTATAAAAAATGGTCAGATGAAGCAGATGCTAAACTACAGGGCTGCTTTGCTATTACAGACTGGAACATGTTCCGGGATTCTTACGATGACATTGAGGAATACACCACATCAGTCACTGGCTTCATCAATAAGTACATTGAGGACGTCGTCCCCACAGTGACTGTACGTACATACCCCAACCAGAAGCCATGGATTACAGGCAACATTCGTACTGAGCTAAAGGGTAGAGCTGCCGCTTTCAAGGTGCGGGACTCTAACCCGGAAGCTTACAAGAAATCCCGCTATGCCCTGCGACGAATCATCAAACAGGCAAAGCGTCAATACAGGGCTAAGATTGAATCATACTACACCGCCACATGCTCGTCGGATGTGGCAGGGCTTGCAAACTATTACAGACTACAAAGGGAAGCATAGCCGCGAGCTGCCCAGTGACACAAGCCTACCAGACGAGCTAAATCACTTCTATGCTCACTTCGAGGCAAGCAACACTGAGGCATGCATGAGAGCATCAGCTGTTCCGGACGACTGTGTGATCACGCTCTCTGTAGCCGATGTGAGTAAGACCTTTAAACATGTCAACATACACAAGGCTGTGGGGCCAGACGGATTACCAGGCATGTGCTGACCAACTGGCAGGTGTCTTCACTGACATTTTCAACATGTCTCTGATTGAGTCTGTAATACCAACGTGCTTCAAGCAGACCACCAAGCAGGTGTATCTCACTGATCATCCCTAAAGCCAAAACCTTATTTGGCCGCCTTTCCTTACAGTTCTCTGCTGCCTGCGACTGGAACGAATTGCAAAAATCTCTGAAGTTGGAGACTTTTATCTCCCTCACCAACTTTAAACATCTGCTATCTGAGCAGCTAACCGATCGCTGCAGCTGTACATAGTCCATTGGTATATAGCCCACCCATTTTTACCTACCTCATCCTCATACTGTTTTTATTTTATTTACTTTTCTGCTCTTTTGCACACCAGTATCTCTACTTGCACATGTTCATCTGATCATTTATCACTCCAGTGTTATTCTGCTAAATTGTAATTATTCACTCCTATGGCCTATTTATTGCCTACCTCCTCATGCCTTTTGCACACAATGTACATAGATAAAAATGTTTCTACTATGTTATTGACTTGTTTATTATTTATTGTTTACTCCATGTGTAACTCTGTGTTGTTGTCTGTTCACACTGCTTTGCTTTATCTTGGCCAGGTCGCCGTTGAAAATGAGAACTTGTTCTCAACTAGCCTACCTGGTTAAATAAAGGTTAAATAAAAAAATGGCTGCCTAATGGAAACCAGCCAGCACAGCTGGATAGAGACTAAATACTAGAGAGAGTGGCCTCTGCATTGGACTGGAACTCCACAGAAAATTGTTATTGCAAAGAAAACAAGGCTGGATCTACAGCAGGCTAAATGATAAGTTCCAACAGACACATCCAAAGATACCTTGCACCATTGTTTGACCAGAGTGCCAGGGCGAAATCCTAATTTGAGATCAAGTGATGGGCATGCTTCTCAAATTAAGATTCAGCCCGACAAGTTATGAGTTACAAGTCAGTTCTCTGTTCACTATACTCTTCGGAATTTGTGTGACCAAAAATGATTATTGTTGGAAATGGGCTGTACTGTACTGGGAAGATTTAGCAATTTAACATTTTTAAAAACAAAGCCAGACCACAAAGAACTCACAGAGTAGCCTAGTTGCTGCTCAAAAGCTACAAAAAGGAGTGAAGTAAAGTGAAGAACCATGAAACTGGGACCGACATTTTATGACACAATGTACATTTTAAGTGTTTGTCATTTAGCAGACGCTCTTATCCAGAGCGACTTACAGTAGTGAGTGCATACATTTTAGTACTTTTTGTATGCCTGGCAATAGTTTGTTGACGTGAGTGTTCATGTGTGTATGCAACGTGGTCTCAGGGCAATTATTTTATTCTGTACGTAAATCTGTGACACTTCATTTAATATGATATATTGCACTACTTTAGGTTACATTATGAATGGAATACCGGTCGTCAGGGCTTGGAACTGGTTCAGGGAACAGAACCAAAAACCGGAAAAGAATGAAAGGAACAGAATCAGAATCTGGAACGGGAATGAAAGTGATCTATACTGTTTACGAACAGAACCGTTATTTAAAAAACATGGGAGTCCGTTAATAACGTTATTTTGCATTCCAGGCATTTTTTCTAGTCCCATAAAAAATGCAACAAATTGCCTATGCAAAGCCCTCACTCTGTCACTCAGAAACGTATTCCAGTGTCTGCCTGCCAGCTGAAAATCTTTGCCTGTGTGTGTGCGTGGCCCTCCCCCTCCGAAGTATAGACTACTGTAGCCGACAGACATTACAAGCGACTGACATTACAAGCGTGATTCAGAAATGACAAAGAGAGATTAAGGATACTATAGTCATCCCGTTTGGATTTATTAACTACAAAATGGTAAGACGTGTTTTTATTTGAATTCTGGTGCCGCACGGCCCAAACAAGCTTGTTAGCTAGCTAGCTTTGGTCCAACGTTATGCTCTCTTAGAAGTTCAAAGACATTCAAAGTTCCTTCATAGAAGCCGCTCCTCCATAGGTATAATTCTGTGGGCCTAATTCAGATAATGCATGTCTTAGCAAGATGCCCAGCACTTCAATAGAAGCCTCCTCCTCAACCCTCTGTCACTCTCAGGATATAAACCGTTACTTTTTTGTCACGCCTGCTCCTGCTCCCCCTCCCTGGCGCCTGTTTTTGCTTTGTCAATATGGATTATTGTGTGTAGATTGATGAGGGAAAAATAACAATTTAATACCTTTTAAAATAAGGCTGTAACTTAACAAAATCTGGAAAAAGTAAAGGGGTCTGAATACTTTCTGAAGGCACTGTAACTCAACATATTCTCAAAAAGCATACAAAGGCTGTGTGTAATTAACAGTATATGATTATTTTATTCATTGTGATGGTGAAAATTGTGTAAGTGTCAAGCCTGCTCCTGTTCCTCCTCGCTGGCACTCGAAGGCACCAGGCTCCCCAGCATTACGCACTCCTGCCACCATCATTACGCACACCTGCCTTCCCCTGTCACGCGCATCAGCAATTATTGGACTCACCTGGACTCAATCACCTGTGTCATTACCTCACCTATATCTGTCAGTTCCCAAGCTCTGTTCCCCGCTTCAGGATTAATTGTTGTATGTCGTTGTGTTACCCGTGTGCTGACGTTGGTCCTGTCTTGTTCCCTGTCTCTTCCTAATTAAATGTTGACTCCCCGTACTTGCTTCTCTAATCCAGCAGTGGTCCTTATAGAATCCTGAAGCCATCAAATGAAGCATCGGGAAATGCTGGCTTTCTGGTTGGTGGTGACATTAGGTCTGGGGGCCGCAGCTGATGGAACCAGTGGTGCCTAAGCCAGCTCGTTGGGCTTTCATGCCCTAGTTAGCTCGAGAGGTTTTCTTGTCCCGGTTGGCTCTGCAGGCGTCCATCCTTCGACAGGCCTCAGCCGGATCGCCAGGGTTTTATGCCTCAGCCAGCTCGCCAGGCGTCTCCGGCTCATCAGGCTCCCATGTTCTAGTGGGATCATCAGGCTGTCACACCTCAACCGGGTCGTCAGGCTCTCACGCCTCACCTGGTTCGCCAGGCTCCCACACCTCTGCCGGTTTGTCTAGCTTTTATGCCCCAACCGGCTTGTCCAGCGCCCAGGTCTCGGGCCGGCCCATCAGGAACGCCCAGGTGGGACGCAGGGTGATGCCCCTAGAGGGGGGGGGGGGTACTGTCACGCCTGTTCCTGCTCCCACTCCATGGCGCCAGGCTCCCCAGCATTACGCACTCCTGCCACCATCATTACGGAGACCTGCCTTCCCCTGTCACGCGCATTGGCAATTATTGGACTCACCTGGACTCAATCACCTGTGTCATTACCTTCCCTATATCTGTCTGTGCCCAAGCTCTGTTCCCCACTTCAGGATTAATTGTTGTATGTCACCAGTGTGTTGACGCTGTTCCTGTCTTGTTCCATGTCTCTTCCTTATTAAATGTTGACTCCCCGTACCTGCTTCTCTAATCCAGTGTTGGTCCTTATAGAATCCTGAAGCCATCAAACGAAGCATCGAGGAGTGCTGGCTTTCCAATTGGTGCTGACGTTACGTCCGGGGGCCGCCGCCGATGGAATTTGGGGTGCCTAAGCCAGCTCATCAGGCTTCCATGCCCTAGCTGACTTGAGAGGTTTTCTTGTCCCGGTTTGCTCGGCAGGTGCCCATCTCATGTCCGGCCTCAGCCGGATCACCAGGGTTTTACGCCTCGCCAGGTGTCTACCCTTCAGCCAGCTCATCAGGCTCCCATGTTCCAGCGCTTCGTCTGAACTTTAACACGCATTGCTTGCAGTACGGTTTTGGAAATATAAGGAACGCATCTTTCATATCAGTGAGAAATCATTTTCAAAAAACAAAAGGTTAAATTACTACACACCTTTACACGGCCATATTTCCATGTTACAGCACTTATGTACGGAAAACAGTCGGAAGACAGAGTCGACTACATGTGCCAATTAGCTATCTGCATCTCCAAACACGTGTGTGTAAATAGAAGACAGACGCAACAAATGCATTGTCACAGAAAAATACTGTCAGCTGCAACTGTTAACCGGTTAAGTATGTGTTTATTTACTGTTTGTGAAATTATTTTGAGGTGATTTGAAAGTGGAGGGCTTTATGTTTCTAGAACCGTACCACAATTGAGAATCAATTTTAGCTTAGATTGAGTATTTGGCTGTTTTAGCTGCCAGAGACAATTTGTCTCTAAACAGAACATGTAAGGTCCTTGGATTATAAGGTGTAACGTTAGGCTCCTTTTCCTTTAGTCCATTGTTGAGCAATGTTTACCCACAAATGTTGTAAAGATTTTCAGAGAGCTAGCCAAGCAGTGAGGGAAGCAGACTCCATAGTAGTCTGATTAATCAGGCTGTAATACACAATTCATACACAATTAATTGGTATTACCATGCCATGACAATGAAAATGGTATATTCTGAATCAGGGGAGGATGGAGAAAATTCGACACCATTTCTTCAAGAAATACCTTTCTACACCTTATTACTTTTTACAACATTTCCTGCTGTAAGACTATAAAGAACTGTGTTATTATTTTTTTTAAATGGGTTTCCTGTTGTTATTTTTGTGTTTTTTATTTTCATTCTTTACCATTGAATACTGATATTGATTTGTCTTTTACTGCAATATAAATAACATTATTTGCCCAGATGATTTGCTGTTGAATACATTTTTACATTTGAGTTGTCTTTTATTGCAATATAAATAACATTATTTGCCCAGATGATTTGCTGTTGAATACATTTTTACATTTTACATTGGCATAAAGGATTTATTTATTCTGAAAATGTAAAGTTATTACACCTGAAAGTTCACTGAAGCAAATGGTCATCTGTCTCGTATTTGCTGTTGAATAAAATGCCAATTTGAAATAGTTGACAGGCCTAGTTTACCATTGAAGACCATTCACCGTTACAGAAAGTAAACTTTATATCAATAAAGAGTATTTTAATATCCATAATGTTTGAGCCTGTAGAATGGATATATGAAGACGTCAATTTCCCTAACCCACCAATCACAGACGGTTGCGTGCGTCAACACAGCGAAAGGGGGCGGTCTGTTGTCAACATTTTTTTGCAGCGCTTCGCAGTGAAGGTAAGTAGGGTCGCCTAATGTCAACTTTCTAAAAAAAGTTTAGGGAGCTAGATACATATTTGGTGTGGATAAACTGTGTAGCTACGTTGTCAAAGATAATGTCAACATTGCTGCGGATTTAGTTGACCAATTTGACCTCATTTGGCTATCAGATTTAGCTTGCATGCTAACTGATAAGCTAATGACTAAAGCTACTAGTTAGCTGGCCAAAGAGCGCTGACCTGCAAGTTACTCCTCAGGTCAGTCATCTTTCTATCTAGCTATATTTTGAATTTATTTGGGTTATTTTGATGTAGAAAGTGTGACGAGAACAGGATAATGATCAAAGCATGATGACGTAAAATGGATTAGTAGCTAGCGCGTTAGCCACTTTGTAGCCATAGCCCTTGGTGTTTGAGTGCAACAAGTAGCTAAGAAAGATGACTGACCTGAGGAGTAACTTGCAGGTCAGCGCTCTTTGGCCAGCTAACTAGTAGCTTTAGTCGCTAGCTTATCAGTTAGCATGCAAGCTAAATAGGTTTTTTATTTATCTTTATTTAACTAGGCAAGTCAGTTAAGAACAAATTCTAATTTTCAATGCTAACGTTAGTTGACAGCTCTTTCAGGCTAGATGGCTATGCTTGCTAGCTGACTGGCCACAAATATGTCAACACTGGTTTACATGAACCAACTTGTTGATTTAGCTAGCGACTTAGTTTATCATTAGTTTTTCTCACATCTATTTTGACGACCTACAACAATTGTCTTCAGCCATAGTTATCCAGACATATACTTTGATGTATGAACAAGAACTCAAATTCAATACCTAGTGGTGTTTAGTACCTAGCTACGTAGTTCTCACATCTAATTGAAATTAATTGAGCTGCCTGCCATCTGCTTTGACTTTACATGCCCCTAGATTAAGTGATAGTTACAGCTAATCCACACTGCAGGAAAACCAATATACTCAAATTTGACTAATCCTGTTGCCTAATCAGCTAGCTAACTCCATCCAACTATAGTCTTACAGGGGTAGTATAGTCTTTTCAGAGATTTCAAAAGTTGTGACACATTTTTTACTTACCACAGCAGCTGATAGAGCTACCATGGCCTCTTCGGGGTTTCGGGGTGACGTTTCCCAGGTGCGTGGCGGCCGTGATCCCGTCTTCTCTGAGGCCATCAACCAGAAGATGCGTGTCCCGGACCGGCTGAGAGTGGGGCCAGGCATGGGACAGGGAGGGGAAGAGGCGAGGCAGGGGCGTGCTGAGCGTCCCGCTTCCTATAGCATGCACATCCCAGACAGGCTGTCTCTCACAGGTGGGCGCATGTCTGGTCTGTATGTAGGCCTATTAATAAATACAAAACGGGAGGTATTTTATGTGTCTTAAGTTAGAAGTGGAGTTGGGATAGAATGGAGACCGGTCAGAAGAACAACTCCTTTAGCCACTATACAATGCTGGATATTAAGCTCTTTAGATTCTCTCAAGATTTGAGTTGGAGCAGTCATGGGATCTTTGTGTGAGTTCCTTTCATATCTGTGTTCTGATACCTCTGACTTACTAATAGATGCCCCGGACATGAGCCCCCGTCCACTGTTCACGCCATCCAAGCACAACTCAGCCCTCCCCCTGGGGCTTGCATGGGAGGCACAGCAGCAAGGTGCCTGGGACAGAGACCCCTACATGAGGGAACCAGTGCAGGTATGTGAGACTGCAGACTGGACTTTTTGTTTGGGAACAAGTTGTCTGATAATAATTGGATGAATGTAGTGTGACTGATGCATGCAGTGTTAAGCCATTGCTCAGAATATCATTCTTCAGAGCTGTTTAAATGATTCAATATGCAGACACCACCTGGATTGAAACATTACCAGCAGCTTCCATCTGGTCCTACCCTCACCATCTAACTCATGTTACTCTTTCTCTCTCCTGTGACAGAGTCCCCTGCGGAGGTCCTACAGTGACCAGGCTTTTGGCAGGAGTGACTCTGACACCCCCACTTCCAAACAGGCACTGCACACCCCCACCTTGTAAGTACAAGACACATTGGATTAAACACTAATTAACTATTTTTGGGAAGCCTGTGATTGTCACTATAACAATCCAGCTCTTTCCTTGGACCAGCGAGGGGGGTTACATGTCCAACGCTTCCTGATAAGCGGAGAAAAAAAGCTCCCAAAACACATGGTGCTGAATATTTTCAGAACACTTCACTTTAAAACACAACGTTTGTTGGTTTTTATCACCTTGTGTACAACTTGGCTGTATGTAAGCATAGTAGCATTATTTTGACCCTTGTTCAGTCTTTCAACACAACGCTTGCCTGCCCTTTCAAACCTGGAACCTTTCAGAAAGGCACAAAGGAAAAGTTGCATTGTCGGCTTGGGACATTCTAAATTCTATTGATTTTGCACTGCCTGAGGCCCATACTGCTATGTCCTCCTCCTTTTGAGTTGTGTTTCCAGCGGAGGGAGACATTGGTTCCTCTCATCTCTAGCCTCTCCTTATACAGTTGAAGTCTGAAGTTTACATACACTTAGGTTGGAGTAATTTAAAACTCATTCTTCAACCACTCCACACATTTCTTGTTAACAAACTATAGTTTTGGCAAGTCGGTTAGGACATCTACTCTAAGTCATTTTTCCAACAATTGTTTACAGACAGATTATTTCACCTGTAATTCACTGTATCACAACTCCAGTGGGTCAGAGGTTTACATGTACTAAGTTGACTGCCTTTAAACAGCTTGGGAAATTCAAGAAAATGGTCATGGCTTTAGAAGCTTTTTAGGCTAATTGACATAATTTGAGTCAATTGGAGGTGTAGCTGTGGATTTATTTCAAGGCCTTCCTTCAAACTCAGTGCCTCTTTGCTTGACATGATGGGAAAATCTAAATAAATCAGCCAAGACCTCAGAAGAAAAATTGTAGACGTCCAAAGGTCTGGTTCATCCTTGGGAGCAATTTCCAAACGCCTGAAAGTACCACGTTCATCTGTACAAATAATACTACGCAAGAATAAACACCATGGGACCACGCAGCCGTCATACCGGTCAGGGAGGAGACTCGTTCTGTCTCCTAGAGATGAACGTACTTTGGTGCGAAAAGCGCAAATCAATCCCAGAACAACTGCAAAGGACCTTGTGAAGATGCTGGAGGAAACGTGTACAAAAGTATCTATATCCACAGTAAGACGAGTCCTATATCAACCTGAAAAGCCGCTCAGCAAGGAAGAAGCCACTGCTCCAAAACCGAGCAAGCCGAAGAACACCATCCCAACCGTGAAGCTTAGGGGTGGCAGCATCATGTTATGGGGGTGCTTTGCTGCAGGAGGGACTAGTGGACTTCACAAAATATATGGCATCATGAGGAAGGACAATTATGTGGATATATTGAAGCAACATCTCAAGACATCAGTTAAAGCTTGGTCGCAAATGGGTATTCCAAATGGACAATGACTCCAAGCATACTTCCAAAGTTGTGGCAAAATGGCTTAAGGACAACAAAGTCAAGGTATTGGAGTGGCCATCACAAATCCCTGACCTAAATCCCATAGAAAATGTGTGGGCAGAACTGAAAAAGCGTGTGAGAGCAAGGAGGCCTACAAACCTGACTCAGTTACACCAGCTCTGTCAGGAGGAATGGGCCAAAATTCACCCAACTTATTGTGGGAAGCTTGTGGAAGGTTACCCAAAACTTTTGACCCAGGTTAAACCATTTAAAGGCAATGCTACCAAATACTAATTGAGTGTATGTAAACTTCTGACCCACTGGGAATGTGATGAAATAAATAAAAGCTGAAAGAAATCATCATCTCTACTGTTATTCTGACATTTCACATTCTTAAAATAAAGAAGTGATCCTAACTGACCAAAGACCAGGAATTTCAACGAAAAACTGAGTTTAAATGTATTTGGTTAAGGTGTTTGTAAACTTCCGACTTCAACTGTATGTTGGTTATATTTGAGGCAGCGTGAAGCCAGGCAGATGGTCAGTCATGTGAGTCAATTGAAGTTATGTGGCCACAATGCTTGGTAACAGTTGTGCCCCTCTCTGTCTAACCTCTGTCTTTTGTGGTGACCCTACCCACCCCTCCCTTGTGATTGTTATAGTAGTGGCAGTGCAGGACGCCCCCCTAAGCGCTCCGCTGCTGATGCAAACCCCCTGCCCATGGTCCTGGGGCTCCCTGTCATCCCACCCAGCCACCTGTCCCCAACGACCATGCTACAGGCCGCCAAGGAACTGGGCCAACAGGCCTCACAGCGCCTCCTGCAGACTGTTACACAGAAATACAGGTTAGGGGCAACTCCTACCTTCTCCGTCCTGAGTGACCCCTGCCAACCCACTCCTAAATCTTAACAAATGGCAACTAACCTCCTTCCATTCCTTCCTTGCTTTGGCTTGCATGTCTCTCGTTACACTACTAATTCAAATTTTCTTTGCAAGGATTTTTCCTCAAGATATGGATTCTGTCTCAAAGCCTTTGCTTCGAGATAAGGATACATTATTTTCTTCATGATAACTTCCATTACTCACAACTTTTGTTGAATCATAGTGTTAATCAATTACTGACTAATCCTTTACCTTGATGAACTGTCCCGAAGCACTCTAAACTCTGCTTGTCACTTCTCCCTGCTTTGCTCTTGCTTCGGGTAGAAGTTTCCAGTAGGCACAGATCTTGGATCAGCTCACCCTCCCATAATCCTAACCTTAGCCTTTACAGACAATGAAGAACTGACCTTAGACCTACTACTGCTTTATGCTGGCTTTTGTTGTCCTCTGGTTGCTTTTTCTTCTTTCTGGATCCCTCCCTGTTGTTTCTCTGCCTTGTTTTGAAGGCCCCTTTGCAGACTGTGGTCTCTCCCTGGTTTAAAGGTTCAGTTATCCTGAACACCCAACGACTGCTGTGGTCGAGGCACCCCCTGTGTACGTTGAACCAGCCAGGAAAAGGTGACAAGTTCTGGCAAGCCATTTACTGTTATTGGGTGTGTTCCGGGGTTCGAAGAAACCCTGTTTTCAGAAGCCTAAAGTATTTAATTGTGGTGTGTGCATGTGCCATTTACATGTATCCCTGTGTGTGTGGTTGGCAGTGCCATGCAGGACTCCTGGATGAGCCCAGATGATGAGGGAAGTGCCGCAGCTGTGGAGTTCATCGTACTTAGGAGACAGGTAAGCAGGCTAATTACCCCCTTACTGTTAGTGTTGCTGTACTCTTTGGTTCAGTCCATGCCGCCAGGTTGAGTAGCCATTGTTTTACCAGTAGATGGAGCCAGAAGCCATATCTTCTATATTTTCTTCTGGCCATTGTTGAGGCACTAATATTGCTTGTGTTATGGATACTTGTATGTTGTATTTATGTAAGTTGTCTTTAATCAAACAGGCTCAGAAATCGAGGCCATCTTTACACTACGCCAAATGATTTGTAAAAATAATCGGTTACTTACAGTATAATGAGTAAGATGGCACCGACAGACATGGCAGCTCTGCTTCTAGCTCCTCAGCAACTTTGCAGTATTTTGTTTTTGTGTGTGTTATTTCTTACACTATTAGCCCAGAATGTTTTTTGTGTTAGTACATACAGCCGGAAAGAACTCTTGGATATCAGAATGGCGGTAACTCACCAGCATTTTGACCAGGTATACGACTTTCCCGAATTGGATGCTTTGTTTGCACACCCCAGGCCAATTTAACTTATCCCAGAGGCTGCTCCAAGACGCTGCTGGCGGTGAAGAGGTAATCGGAATAGACTTCTCGTCCGACTCAGGAGGGGGGCACACCATCCACCGCTTCCGAGTATATTACTCGCTAATGTTCAGTCTCTGGACAATAAAGTAGACGAGCCCAGGACGAGGATCTCCTTCCAGAGAGACATCGGGGACTTGACATACTTTGTTTCACGATATCATGGCTCTCTCCGGATATACTGTCTCCGTCCCTACAGCCAGCTGGGTTCTCAGGACACCGCGCAGACAGGAATAAAGAACTCTCCGGGAAGATTGGCGGTGGTGTGTTTCATGATTAACCACTCATGGTGTGATTTGTGATAATGTACAGAAACTCAAGTCCTTTTGTTTACCCAACCTAGAATACCTTACAATCAAATGCTGACAGTATTACCTCTCAAGAGAATTCTCTTCAGTTATAGTCACAGCTGTGTATATTCCCCCTCAAGCCGATACCACAACGGCCCTCAAGGAACTACAATGGACTTCATGCAAACTGGAAACCACATATCCTAAGGCCGCATTTATTTTAGCTGTGGATTTTAACAAACCAAATGAGGAAAACGCTACCTAAGTTCAATCACTACATTGACTGCAGTACTTGTGCTGGGAAAACTCTTGACCACCGCTATTCTCTCTTCCGGGATGCCTACAAGGCCCTCCCTTCGGCAAATCAGTTCACGACTCCATTTTGCTCCTCCCTTCCTATAGGCAGAAACTCAAACAGGAAGTACATGTGCTAAGGACTATTCAACTCTGGTCTGACCAATTGGAATCCATGCTTCAAGATTGTTTTGATCACGTGGATATGTTATGGGTAGCCTCGGATAATATCGTTGATATATACACGGACACGGTGACAGAGTTCATTAGGAAGTGTATAGGGGATGTTCCCACTGTGACGACTAAAACCTACCCAAACCAGAGACCGTGAATAGATGGCAGCATTCACACTAAGCTGAAAGCGCAAACCACCACATTTAACCATGGCAAGGTGACTTGGAATATGGACGAATACTAACAGTGTAGTTATTCCCTCCGTAAGGCAATCAAACATGCAAAACGTCAGTACAGAGACAAAGTGGAGTCGCAGTTTATCGGCTGAGACGAGACGTATTACAAAGGGGAAACCAGCCACGTCACAAACACAGACGTCTTGCTCCCAGACAAGCTGAACACCTTCTTCACCCGCTTTGAGGATAACACAGTGCCATCGACGCAGCCTGCTCCCAGGGACTGTGGGTTCTCATTCTCCGTGGCCGACGTGAGTAAGACATTAAGCCTGTTAACATTTGCAAGGCTGCCGGACCAGACGTCATCCCTAGCCGCGTTCTCAGAGCATGCGCAGACCAGCTGGCTGGAGTGTTTACGGACATATTCAATCTCTCCCTATCCCAGGCTGCTGTCCCCACTTGCTTCAAGATGTCTACCATTGTTCCTGTACCCAAGAAAGCAAAAGTAACTGAACTGACTATCGCCCCATAGCACCCACTTCTGTCACCATGAAGTGCTTTGAGAGGCTAGTTAAGGATCATATGACCTCTACCTTACCTGACACCCTAGACCCACTTCAATTTGCTTACCGCCCCAATAGATCTACAGACGATGCAATCGCCATTGAACTGTACACTGCCGTATCCCACCTGGACAAGAGGAATACCTATGTAAGAATGCTCTTCATTGACTAGCTCAGCCTTCAATACTCTAGTACCCTCCAAGCTTATCAAGCTCGGAGCCTGCCCTGTGCAACTGAAACCTGGACTTCCTGAAGGTCCGCCCCTAGGTGGTGAAGGTAGGAAACAACACCTCCACTTCACTGATCCTCAACACAGGGGCCCCACAAGGGTGTGTACTCAGCCCCCTCCTATACCCCATGTTCACCCATGACTGCGTGGCCACACACAATCCTCCAACTCGATCATCAAGTTTGCAGACAACACAACCATAGTTTGCCTGATTACCAACAATGACGAGACAGCCTACAGGGAGGAGATGAGGGTCCTGGCGGAGTGGTGCCAGGAAAATAACCTCTCCCTCAACGTCAACAAACGAAGGAGCTGATTGTGGACTTCAGGATAAAGCAGAGGGAGCACGCCCCTATCCACATTGACGGTACCGCAGTGAAGGTGGAAAGCTTATAGTTCCTCGGCGTACACATCACTGACGATCGAAATGGTCCACTCACACAGACAGTGTGGTGAAGAAGGCACAACAGCACCTCTTCAACCTCAAGAGGCTGAAAAAAATTGGCTTGGCCCCTAAGACCCTCAAACTTTTACAGATGCATAATTGAGAGCATTCTGTTGGGCTGTATCACCACCTGGTACGGCAACTGCACCAATCGCAATCTCAGGGCTCTCCAGAGGGTGGTGTGGTCTGCCCAGCGCATCACCGGGGGCACACTCCCTGCCTTCCAGGACACCTACTACACCCAATGTCACAGGCTGCCCTATATACACTGCTCAAAAAAATAAAGGGAACACTAAAATAACACATCCTAGATCTGAATGAATGAAATATTCTTATTAAATACTTTTTTCTTTACATAGTTGAATGTGCTGACAACAAAATCACACAAGTTATCAATGGAAATCAAATGTATCAACCCATGGAGGTCTGGATTTGGAGTCACACTCAAAATTAAAGTGGAAAACCACACTACAGGCTGATCCAACTTTGGTGTAATGTCCTTAAAACAAGTCAAAATGAGGCTGAGTAGTGTGTGTGGCCTCCACGTGCCTGTATGACCTCCCTACAACGCCTGGGCATGCTCCTGATGAGGTGGCGGATGGTCTCCTGAGGGATCTCCTCCCAGACCTGGACTAAAGCATCCGCCAACTCCTGGACAGTCTGTTGGTGGGTGGAGCGAGACATGATGTCCCAGATGTGCTCAATTGGATTCAGGTCTGGGGAACGGGTGGGCCAGTCCATAGCATCAATGCCTTCCTCTTGCAGGAACTGCTGACACACTCCAGCCACATGAGGTCTTGCATTAGGAGGAACCCAGGGCCAACCGCACCAGCATATGGTCTCACAAGGGGTCTGAGGATCTCATCTCGGTACCTAATGGCAGTCAGGTTACCTCTGGCGAGCACATGGAGGGCTGTGCGGCCCCCCCAAAGAAATGCCACCCCACCCCACACCATGACTGACCCACCGCCAAACCGGTCATGCTGGAGGATGTTGCAGACAGCAGAATGTTCTCCACAGCGTCTCCAGACTCTGTCACGTCTGTCACATGTGCTCAGTGTGAACCTGCTTTCATCTGTGAAGAGCACAGGGCGCCAGTGGCCAATTTGCCAATCTTGGTGTTCTCTGGCAAATGCCAAACGTCCTGCACGGTGTTGGGCTGTAAGCACATGGAAAACCACACTACAGGCTGATCCAACTTTGGTGTAATGTCCTTAAAACAAGTCAAACTGAGGCTCAGTAGTGTAGCAGTCAGGCTACCTCTGGAGTCTGTTTCTGACCGTTTGAGCAGGCACATGCACATTTGTGGCCTGCTGGAGGTCATTTTGCAGGGCTCTGGCAGTGCTCCTCCTGCTCCTCCTTGCACAAATGCGGAGGAAGCGGTCCTGCTGCTGGGTTGTTGCCGTCCTACGGCCTCCTACACGTCTCCTGATGTACTGGCCTGTCTCCTGGTAGCGCATCCATGCTCTGGACACTACGCTGACAGACACAGCAAACCTTCTTGCCACAGCTCGCATTGATGTGCCATCCTGGATGAGCTGCACTACCTGAGCCACTTGTGTGGGTTGTAGACTCCGTCTCATGCTACCACTAGAGTGAAAGCACCGCCAGCATTCAAAAGTGACCAAAACATCAGCCAGGAAGCATAGGAACTGAGAAGTGGTCTGTGGTCACCACCTGCAGAACCACTCCTTTATTGGGGGTCTCTTGCTAATTGCCTATAATTTCCACCTGCTGTCTATTCCATTTGCACAACAGCATGTGAAATTTATTGTCAATCAGTGTTGCTTCCTAAGTGGACAGTTTGATTTCACAGAAGTGTGATTGACTTGGAGTTACATTGTGTTGTTTAAGTGTTCCCTTTATTTTTTTGAGCAGTGTACATAGACATGGAATCACAGGTCACTTTAATAATCGAACACTAGTCACTTTAATGTTTACATAGTAATTTCATGTGTGTATACTGTATTCTATTCTACTGAATTTTAGTCAATGCCTCTCCGACAATGCTCATCCTAATATTTATATATTTCTTAATTCCATTTTACTTTTAGATTTTTGTGTATTGTTGTGACTTGTTAGATATTATTTTATAAGAATCATTGACCTCATCCGATCGGTTGAGGATGCCAGGTCGTTCTTTAAAAGTAATTTCCTCACCATCTTAAATAAGCATGCCCCTTTCAAAAAATGTAGAACTAAGAACAGATATAGCCCTTGGTCCTGACTGCCCTCGACCAGCACAAAAACATCCTGTGGCGGACTGCACTAGCATCGAAAAGTCCCCGCGATACGCAACTTTTCAGGGAAGTCAGGAACCAGTACACGCAGTCAGTTAGGAAAGCAAAGGCTAGCTTTTCCAAAAATAAATGTGCATCCTGTAGCTCTAACTCCAGAAAGTTTTGGGACACTAAAGTCCATGGAGAATAAGACCACCTCCTCCCAGCTACCCACTGCACTGAAGCTAGGCAACACTGTCACCACCGATAAATCCACGATAATATAGAATTTCAATAAGCATTTCTCTATGGCTGGCCATACTTTCCTCCTGGCTACCCCAACCCCGGCCAACAACTCCACAACCCCCGCAGTTACTTGCCCAAGCCTCCCCAGCTTCTCCTTCACCCAAATCCAGATAGCAGATGTTCTGAAAGAGCTGCACAAATCAGCTGGGCAAATCTAGACGCTCTATTTCTAAAATTATCCGCCACCAATGTTGCAACCCCTAATACCAGTCTGTTCAACCTCTTTCGTATCGTACGAGATCCCTAAAGATTGGAAAGCTGCCGCGGTCGTCCCCCTCTTCAAAGGGGGTGACACGCTAGACCCAAACTGTTACAGACCTATATCCATCCATTTCTAAAGTCTTCGAAAGCCAAGTTAATAAACAGATCACTGACCATTTCGAATCCCACCGTACCTTCTCTGCTGTGCAATCCGGTTTCCGAGCTGGTCACGGGGGCACCTCAGCCACGCTCAAGGTCCTAAAAACGATATCATAACCGCCATCGATAAAAGTACTGTGCAGCCATCTTCATCGACCTGGCCAAGGCTTTCGACTCTGTCTATCACCGTATTCTTATTGGCAGACTCAATAGCCTTGGTTTTTCTAATGACTGCCTCACCTGGTTCAACAACTACCTCTCAGACAGAGTTCAGTGTGTCAAATCGGAGGGCCTGTTGTCCGAACCTCTGGCAGTCTTTATGGGGGTGCCACAGGGTTCAAGTCTCGGGCCGACTCTTTTCTCTGTATATATCAACGATGTCGCTCTTGCTGCGGGTGATTTCCCTGATCTAACTCTACTCAGACGACACCATTCTGTATACATCTGGCCCTTCTTTGGACACTGTTAACAAACCTCCAAACGAGCTTCAATGCCATACAACACTCTTTCCGTGGCCTCCAACTGCTCTTAAATGCTAGTAAAACAAAATGCATGCTTTTCAACCGATCGCTGCCCGCACCCACCCGCCCGACTAGCATCACTACTCTGGACGGTTCTGACTTAGAATATGTGGACAACTACAAATACCTAGATGGCTGGCTTGACTGTGAACTCTCCTTCCAGACTCATTTTAAACATCTCCAATCCAAAATCAAATCTAGAATCGGCTTCCTATTTCGCAACAAAGCCTCCTCTCACGCCGCCAAACGTACCCTCATAAAACGGACTATCCTACCGATCCTTGACTTCGGCAATGTCACTTACAATATAACCTCCAACACTCTACTCAGCAAACTGGATGCAGTCTATCACAGTGCCATCCGTTTTGTCACCAAAGCCCCACATACCACCCACCACTGCGACCTGTATGTTCTCGTCGGCTGGCCCTCGCTACATATTCGTCGCCAGACCCACTGGCTCCAGGTCATCTGTAAGTCTTTGCTATGTAAAGCTCTTATCTCAGCTCACTGGTCACGATAACAACTCACCCGTAGCACACGCTCCAGCAGGTATTTCTCACTGGTCATCCCCAAAGCCAACACCTCATTTGGCCACCTTTCTGTTCAGTTCTCTGCTGCCAATGACTGGAACGAATTGCAAAAATCCCTGAAGTTGGACACTTATATCTGTAAATATGTGTATGTGACCAATAAGATTTGATTATAACAGATCAGATCAGCACCGTTCTCTCTCGTGTCCAGGTGGTGAAGATGAGTCGTCGTCTGGCGGGCCTGGAAAGGCAGAATGCTGAATGCAGACAGACGGAGCTGGTGCTCTTCTCCCTGCTCCTTTCAGCCTGCCTGCTCAACGGATGGCTCTGGATACGCAGATAACAGACACGCGTCATTCAAACAGCCCACTCATCTGCACTACAACCCTCCAACCAGCTACTTTGCTCAACTCTGTATTACACATCCACTCAGCTGGGTATTGCAGTGCACTTATTTACATACACATGTTGGTGTTAGGTGCTCAGCATCTATCTGTTTGGACCACTTAAGTAGGGACAGTTCATCCATTTTTACATTTGGCCTTATTTTCACTCTTTCTGTTCTTGTAGTTGATTCCCAAACTTTTAATTGTTTTATTTGTTTCCTTTCAGAGAAAATTGGTTGTCATCACTTGCCATTGACTATAATGCAATATCCAAATGTTGAAAGCATATTGGAAAACACTCCACATTACATAAGAATCCCATTCTGAATGTCTCTTTACTCAGTTTTTAAAAAGTCCACTGTGCCATAAATCCATGTTTGAATGGTTCTGTTTACAACAAAAATATGGATTTATTGGGACAGTGAAATAAATAAATATTGAGAGCAGAAACAATTTAGAATGGAATTTTGACGTGATATGAAATTAAAATTTTCTCTAATATAATATATATTTAATAAACTGTTTGGGGATCAACTACAAGCACAGAAAGTGAAAATAAGTCATTTAAATGTAAAAATCAGGGAACTTCCCCTTTAAGTAGGGCCTTAGGACTGAGGATCGAATGAGGGTGTTGAGAGTTAGTGTGCAAAGGTAAATAAAAATAAATAAATTACAATGCATTGTCAAGGTGGAGGCTGGCCAATTTCAACATAATCAGGGATTGATTCATGCATCAAGGATTGGCCGTCTGACCTGGACAGCTAGTGTTTACCACGGCTGGAGGAGGTGATGGTGTTACTGCTGAAGCTCTGCTACATTCTGGTGGCTAGGTTGGATATTCAGATTCACGTCATATGTCTGTCAAAACACAACTTGTAACATTTGAATGTAGTTGGTAGTCTCTTCCCATAGCCCCTGTATCTGGGGGTGGATCGCCACAAGTCAGTTGGTAACTGGTCTGAAGTATCTAGTAAACCATTATGGCATGATTTACTTGGAACTCTTCAGACCTAAAGAAGCCTAAATTGTAATCAGTTGCAGACAGTACATAGGTAATAAGGTTCTAAGACCTACACTATATATACATACAAAAGTATGTGGACACCCCTTCAAACTCTTTCAGCCACACCCGTTGCTGACAGGTGTATAGAATTGAACACACAGCCATGTAATCCCCATAGACAAACATACCGAGGACAGACGTAAAAACTGTCAGTCCTCGGTTGCAACACTCACTACTGAGTTACAAACTGCCTCTGGAAGCAACGTCAACACAATGAAATGTGTTTCCATGGCCAAGCAGCCACACAAGCCTAAGATCACCATGCGCAATGCCAAGCGCCAGCTGGAGTGGTGTAAAGCTCGCCGCCATTGGACTCTGGAGCAGTGGAAACGCGTTCTATGGAGTGATGAATCACATTTCACCATCTGGCAGACCGACAGACTAATCTGGGTTTGGCGGATGCCAGGAGAATGCTACCTGCCCGACTGCATAGTGCCAACTGTAAAGTTTGGGGCTGTTTTTCATGGTTCTGACTAGGCCCCTTAGTTCCAGTGAAGGGAAATCTTAACGCTAAAGCAAATAATGACATTCTAGACAATTCTATGCTTCCAATTTTGTGGCAACAGTTTGGGGAAGGCCCTTTCCTGTTTCAGCATGACAATGTCCCCGTGCACAAAACGAGGTCCATACAGAAATGGTTTGTGGAAGAACTTGACTGGCCTGCATTGAGTCCTGACCAACCACATCGAACACCTTTGTAATTAATTGGAACGCCGACTGCGAGCCAGGCCTAATCTCCTAACATCAGTGCCTGACCTCTCTAATGCCCGAATGGAAGAATGTCCCTGCAGCAATGTTCCAACATCTAGTGGAAGCTCTCCCAGGAGAGTGGAGACTGTTATTGCAGCAAAGGGGGGACCAACTCCATATTAATGTCCATGATTTTGAAATTAAATGTTTGACAAGCAGGCGCACACATACTTTTGGTCATGTAGTGTATATTTAATCAAGACTTCAGTGGCTTGGAACTTAAGTTTATCCAATGAAATTATATATGCAGTCATGTTTTTCACAGAAGTCAAATTATGTTAATCACAATGAATGTACATGTTGCACTAATTTATTGCATGGGCTTTATTTTTCAATTTTTGAAGTTGCACAGACTTTTCTTGTACATGTATTTAATAAATTAGATTTGATATCATGTTGAGTGAGGTTTGTGTTGTCTGTTGGGTCTTTCAACTGCTTGAACCTTAGTCTAGACCACCCAATTTAAATCAATGTGTAGTAAACATTCCAATAGAGCATAATGCACAGAATGAACATGAGTCGCATTGTATATTTATTTATTTAAAAAATTAAATTAATTCTAAACCAAGAGAACTCACTTTCTGAAACATTTGGAAAGTCATTATTTGGAACATTGTCAGGAGAACATCATAGTGAAACCACACAGAAACGGCATGAGATGATTTTTGTAAAAAAAAAAAAAAATCTTGATTAGAATTAATTTAATTCAACGTGAATGGCGATTGTACAGCAGCGTCTATTGTATTGACTTTGTGAAAATGCACCAAAATACTAGAACTTGGCATCTTTAAAGATAGTTGGTGAGTTTACCAGTACCATCTTCAACTTGATTGATCACAAACATTAACACAAAGTTGGATGAGAATCATTCCCATCACCACACTGATAAGGCAGGTCTGCAGGCACTTACTGCTCACTTTGTGACTTAAACATGTAAATTGTCTGTTGTTTAACAGTAATGGATACAGCACATTTTTTGGCTACTGGCTTATGATTTAGGATTGGAATTTGAAGCAAGACTCAAGGACTGGCCTTCGGGAGGGACAACAAATAGTTGCCATCAGAACAGATTAAGTGGAATACCTTTGCTTTAAGAGTTGAATTAATTGAAGTATAAATAACATCTTCTGAAGCTTCAGGTACAGGCCCTGATAATGGGGACTTTGAAATGTCCATATGACTGTCAGTCACACCACGAGAGAACATTTAATGCTCTCCCAATAAGTTGAATATTAAAATCCCAATGGATTTTTGAAAATGTAACTAACCATTGAACATTTTCAATTTACATACGGTAAAACAGCAAGTGCAACTTCCAAATGAGCCTAAGCAACTATCTTGTCTCATCGCTACAACTCCCGTTCGGGCTCGGGAGAGACGAAGGTTGAAAGTCATGCGTCCTCCGATACACAACCCAACCAAGCCGCACTGCTTCTTAACACAGCGCGCATCCAACCTGGAAGCCAGCCGCACCAATGTGTCGCAGGAAACACCGTGCACCTGGCAACCTGGGTTAGCGTGCACTGCGCCCGGCCCACCACAGGAGTCACTGGTGTGCGATACAAGAGTCACTGGTGTGCGAGACAAGGATATCCCTACCGGCCAAACCCTCCCTAACCCGGAAGACGCTAGGCCAATTGTGCGTCGCCCCACGGACCTCCCAGTCGCAGCCGGTTACGACAGAGCCTGGGCGCGAACCCAGAGTCTCTGGTGGCACAGCTGGCGCTGCAGTACAGCGCCCTTAACCACTGCGTCACCCGGGAGGCAGGAAATTTGCTTTAAAACAGCAAAATCTTCCCAGCCTCATGTCAAAATGTGAACAAAAGCATGAGATAAGCTATAAAACAGCTAAAAAAAATATCTGCCCCATGGCAAAAACTGTAGAATTGCAGGAAATTAGCCTCATGACAAATGTGTAGAATTGCATTATAAATGCCCGGAGGTCGGTGCCCCAATTGCGGTAGTCTGGCCTGAGCCTCAGCTGAAGTGTAACATAATAGAGCATTCAACCTCAGTCCCCACTCCCAGGGTCCATTGTCTATCCTGCACAGCCAACTTGACCTTTTTTTTCTCCTTTTTTTAAAATGCCCCCCTTGTAAACTTTTGAAACTACAGACAATAGTGGGTTCAAGCCAGGTGACCAGCTGGTGGAGTGTTTATTTGGTCCCATATTTTTGGCTTTGGATTGGAAATGTTCACAACTGCTACCTAGATTGTGATGTGGGTCACTGTTAAAAAGTTGCTGACGTGATATATTATATGATCGTTGTCTGTAAAACGAGCTATAGATAAACTCATTCTGTTACCTTTGGTCAAAAGCAAGGGACGTGCAGTTATGAAACTGTCTTGGATTTCAACTGCTAACACTATTTTATCACCACATAGGCTGCACACAGCCAGACCAATTCTGATCTTTTGCCCATTTATTGGCAAAAGAGCTGATCTGATTGGTCAAAAGACCAATTAATGGAAAAAGATCAGAATTGGTCTGCTTTTAAACACAGCCATAAAATGTCATATACAATGCATTCGGAAAGTAGTCAGATCCCTTCCTCTTTTCAACATTTTTGTTAGGTTACTGCCTTATTCTAAAATTGATGAAATAAAACTTTTTCCTCATCAATATACACATACATACATTATGACAAAGCAAAAACAGGTTTTTATAAATTTTTGCAAATCTAATAAACCTAAAAAACAAATACCTTATTTACATAAGTATTCAGACCCTTTGCTATGAGACTTTAAATTGAGCTCAGATGCATCCTGTTTCCATTGATCATCCTTCAGATGTTTCTACAACTTGATTGGAGTCCACCTAGGATAAATTCGATTGATTGGACATGATTTGGAAAGGCACACACCTGTCTATATCAGGTCCCACAGTTGACAGTGCATGTCTGAGCAAAAACCAAGCCATGAGGTCGAAGGAATTGTCGTTAGAGCGCCGAGACAGGATTGTGTCGAGAAACAGATCTGGGGAAGGGTACCAAAACTTTCATGCAGCATCCCCAAGAACACAGTGGCCTCCATCATTCTGAAATGGAAGAAGTTTGGAACCACCAAGACTCTTCCTAGAGCTGGCCGCCAGGCCAAACTGAGCTATCGGGGGACAAGGGACTTGGTCAGGGAGGGGACCAAGAACCTGATGGTCACTCTGACAGAGCTCTAGAGTTCCTCTATGGAGATGGGAGAACCTTCCAAAAGGACAACCATCTCTGCAGCACTACCATTCAGGCCTTTACGGTAGAGTGGCCAGACGGAAGCCACTCTTCAGTAAAAGGCACATGACAGCCTGCTTGAAGTTTGCCAAAAGGCACCTAAAGGACTCTCAGACTATGAGAAACAAGATTCTCTGGTCTGATGAAACCAAAATCGAACTCTTTGGCCTGAATGCCAAGCGTCACGTCTGGAGGAAACCTGGCACCATCTCTACGGTGAAGCATGGTGGTGGCAGCATCATGCTGTGGGAAGTTTTTCAGCGGCAGGGACTGTGAGACTAGTCAGGATCGAGGGAAAGATGAACGGCTCAAAGTACAGAGAGATCCCTAATGAAAACCTGCTCCAGAGCTCTCAGGACCTAAGACTGGGGCGAAGGTTTACCTTTCAACAGAACAACGACCCTAAGCACACAGCCAAGACAATGCAGGAGTGGCTTCGGGACAAGTCTCTGAATGTCCTTGAGTGGCCCAGCCAGAGCCCGGACTTGAACCTGATCAGAGAGACCTGAAAATAGCTGTGCAGCGACGCTCCCCATCCAACCTGACAGAGCTTGAGAGGATCTGCAGAGAAGAATGGGAGAAACTCCTCAAATATAGGTGTGCCAAGCTTGTAGCGTCATACCCAAGACAACTCGAGGCTGTAATCGCTGCCAAAGGTGCTTCAACAAAGTACTGAGTAAATGGTCTGAATACTTATGTAAATGTAATATATATATATTTTTTTGCGAAAATCTCTAAAAACCTGTTTTTACTTTGTCATTATGCAGTATTGTGTAAATTGGTGAGGGGAAAAAAAACAATTGAATCCATTTTAGAATAAGGCTGTAACGTACATTTTTTTTTAAACTCAAGGGGTCTGAATACTTTCAAATGCACTGTATATAAACAATGCCAATCAAGCTTGTAAATTAGAAGGACAGGTAATTACCAGAATGTCTGTTTGTTGCATAAACTAGAAGTTGAAATCCCAACTGACTATTTTAGGCCTAAAATAATTTGAAGCAAGTTTGGGCGGAAGAACCTAACCAAACCCAGCCAGACTGGAATGAATTACACTTAACAGGTATGGTGGAGAACCTTATAACTGAAGCATAGGCACATTGGTGAACACCAAACCTCTTCTACTGTACTTCAAAGAGACTGAACCCATCCAGTGGGGTCACATATGCAGCACATTGGACCACAGTAGAAAGGTGTGATTCTCGCTCCCCTATGTTCTCCACTGTGACATGTGAGGCTGGGCCCCCAATACTTTAAACAGTGCATTGTGGTCCTTGGCTGGCAGTGCCATGTAACCGAATGGCTTCTAAAAACCTATTCCATTCGGTTCAGTTAAATGATACACATGCCATACACACAGTATCTAAATACAGTATTTACAGGTTAAAATAATGTTTGTAGTTTACAATATATCTTTGATTACCCAAGTGCCACATCTAACATTGGTGAATAATGTACTACCACACATAAATAAGAATACCTAAGTCAGACTAAATGTTAAAAAACAGCGTTTTGAAACACACTCAGAAAAATAAGTAGTGCAATAAATGCAATGAATGGTAGCCAAGAAATTTGGTCCAAGGGGGCTAGTTAACCAATAGCCTCCAGCAACACTGTACAAGATAATTAATTGATCATTCTGATGACACTAAAACCTCCTGACTCAAACTGTACGTGGTATTAATTAAAACACGGTATTGTTCATTAAAAACACATCTAGAAAAATAGTGCATTTTAACACACCCTAGTTAAACACCAGACATCTATTTAAACACCAAACATATTTTTTTTTTCTCTGAAAAAAAAAGAAGTAATCCTTCACCTATTTTGAAAGTGTGTGTATGAAGGTGTTTGTGTGTGAGTGTGTCGATAGTGCACAAACACACTTGTCCTCCCGTCCTGTCCTGTCCTGTGACCTATAGAGGCCACGATTCAGAGGTCAGGGGTTGAGTTTCAGATGAGGACCTCCACCATGTCGTTGTCCAACTCCTGTTGGGAGGCTGATGGGGGCTGGGGGTGGGACTGCACAGGGGCGCGCCTTTCCAGGGTACTGCTATGGAACACAGGCACATCTACAGACAAATAGGGAGAAGGTTAGTCAACTGATCAAAGGGAATGTCTACCCCCAAAACAAAGACATCATAGTCCCCAATCCCCATATAGATCACTACTCTTGACCAGAGCCACATACAGTGCCCTCAGAAAGTATTCATACCCCTTGACTTATTCAACATTTTGTTGTCTTACAGCCTGAATTCAAAATGGATTAAATAGATTTTTTCACCTCACCCATCCCCTACACACAATACCCCATAATGACAAATGAAAAACATGTTTTTAGAAATTGCAGCAAATTTATTGAAAATGAAATACAGAAATATATAATTTACATAAATGTAATACTTTGTAGAAGCACCTCGGGCAGCAATTACAGCTGTGAGTCTTTCTAGGTAAGTCTCTAAGAGCTTTCCACACCTGGGTTTTGCAACATCTGGCCATTCCTCTTTTCAAAATTCTTCAAGCTCTGTCAAATTGGTTGTTGATCATTGCTAGACAACCACTTTCAGGTCTTGTCATAGATTTTCAAGCAGATTTAAGTCAAAACTGTAACTCAGCCATTCAGGAACATTCACTGGCTTCTTGTAAGCAACTCCGTTGTGTAGATTTGGCCTTGTGTTTTAGGTTATTGTCCTGCTGAAAGGTGAATTAATCTTACAGTTTTTTGGTGGAAAGCAGTCAAACAGGTTTTCCTTGAGGATTTTGCCTGTGCTTAGCTCCATTCGGTTCATTTTTTTTCCTGAAAAACTTCCCAGTTCTTATCGATTACAAGCATACCCATAACATGATGCAGCCACCATTATGCTTGAAAATATGGAGAGTTGTACTCTGCAATGTGTTGTATTGGATTAGCCCCAAACATAACACTTTGGATTCAGGACAAAAAGTTTATTGTTTTGCCACATTTGTTGGAGTATTACTTTAGTGCCTTGTAGCAAACAGGATGCACATTTGGAATATTTGTATTCTGTATAGGCTTCCTTCTTTTCACTCTGTCATTTAGCTTAGTATTGTGGAGTAACTACAATGTTGTTGATCCACCCTAAGTTTTCTCCTATCATGGCCATTAAACTCTGTCACTGATTTAAAGTCACCATTGGCCTCATGGAGAAATCCCTGAGCGGTTTCCTTCTTCTCAGGCAACTGAGTTAAGAAAGACACCTATATCTTTGTAGTGACTGAGTGTATAGTAAGACCATTCAAAGTGTAATTAAGTGTTCAAGGGGATATTCAATGCCTACTTCTACCAATAGGTGCCCTTCTTCACGAGGCATTGGAAAACCTCCCTTGTCTTTGTGGTTGATTCTGTGTTTGAAATTCACTGCTCAACTGAGGGGTCTTACAGATAATTGTATGTGCAGGGTACAGAGATGAGATAATCATAAAAAATCCTGTTAAACAGTGTGACTTGTTAATAGTGACTCCCCATCCCGCATGCGGGAGCGTAATCATCGCCTGACACTAATTAGCATAGCGCAACGGACATAAATATTCCTAGAAAATATTCCTATTCATGAAAATCACAAATTAAATATATTGAGACACAGCTTAGCCTTTTGTTAATCACCCTGTCATCTCAGATTTTCAAAAAATTTACAGCCAAAGCTAGACAAGCATTTGTGTAAGTTTATCGATAGCCTAGCATAGCATTTTGTCCTGCTAGCAGCAGGTAACTTAGTCACGGAAATTAGAAAAGCAATCAAATGAAATTGTTTACCTTTGATGAGCTTCAGATGTTTTCACTCACGAGACTCCCAGTTAGATAGCAAATGTTCCTTTTTTCCAAAAATATTATTTTTGTAGGCAAAATAGCTCCGTTTGTTCTTCACATTTGGCTGAGAAATCGCCCGGAAATTGCAGTCAAGAAAACGGCTTCCAAATTAGCTCCATAATATCGACAGAAGCATGGCAAACGTTGTTTGTAATCAATCCTCAAGGTGTTTTTCAAATATCTATTCGATAATATATCCATCGGGACAATTAGTTATTCAGTAGGACCGATTGGAGTAATGGCTACCTCTGTATTTTACGCGAGAATCTCTCTGGGAGCATCAGGTGACAAGCGGCAATGTAGCCGCTTACGGGTATTCTTCAACATAAATGCGTAAAACTACGTCACAATGCTGTAGACACCTTCGGGAATACGGAGAAAGAGTAATCTGGTTGATAGCCCATTCACTGCTCAATAGGGACGCATTGGAACGCAGCGATTTCAAAACATGAGGCACTTCCGGATTGGATTTTTCTCAGGCTTTCGCCTGCAACATCAGTTCTGTTATACTTACAGACAATATTTTTACAGTTTTGGAATCTTTAGAGTGTTTTCTATCCTAAACTGTCAATTATATGTATATTCTAGCATCTTGTCCTGACAAAATATCCCGTTTACTACGGGAACGTTTTTTTTCTCCAAAAATGAAAATACTGCCCCCTGGTCACAACAGGTTTTAAGCATGTTTTTACTCCTGAACTTATTTACTGTTGGGCTTTCATAACAAAGGGGTTGGATACTTATAGTCTCAAGACATTTCAGCTTTTCATTTTTTTATTCATTTGTAACTTTTACATTTTTGGGTATTGTGTGTAGGCCAGTGAAATTGTTTTAAACAAATGTAATATTCAGACTAACACAACAAAATGTGGAAAAAGTCAAGAAGTGTGAATACTTTCTGAAGGCACTGTAAGTAGTGCACTCTAAAGGGAATAGGTGATTTGCCTTAGAGAAAATAATATCCAGCACACTATATTTGATAGGATGTTTGACCCCAAATTACCCATCCAGAGCATCTGACCCACTCTCGCTTATCCACTTCCCCTCCAGCTACTGTATTGGTTTCATAACTCCACTTCTTTATATGGTTGAAACAAATTTGTAGTTCTTGGATTATTTCTTGAATTAGTCTCGCAACACGTCAAAACAGATTTTAAACAAAAGTGTATTTGTTCTTGGTTAGATCATTTTCCTAGAAACGATTCAGGTCAGTCTATTGCCTGAAGTGATGGGCCACACTGACAATCACAAGTGTTGTTTGCCATTCTGCAGTGTTAGCACTGCACATTGCAGCTGCATCCTCGTGGGTCAGGTCTAATTCAACGTTTATATTTCTCAAATTGCAGACAGCAAACACTCAATATTATCTGGGTCTGACTCTGGACCCTAGTTAAAGGCTATAATTAAAGCCTATAATTAGGACCTGTGGTCAGGAAAAACCCCTGGCCCTCTTGTGTCCACAGCAAACTACACTAATGTGGAGCGTTGACCAAAAACGTATTGAATGTAATATACTAGAACTTAGCCCTAAAGCTGGCAGCCTGCCCTGTCCTACTGTACCTGCGATGCGGTCTGGTATGTAAACAGGGCTGGGGCTGGAGAGTCGGCTTGGCAGGGTCATGCTCTGCATGGCTGGGGTGCTGGGCTTGCTGCTAGCCTCCTGACCCTGGCTTTGGCCCTTGTCTGTCTGAGTGCAGCTGTCCCTGCTGCCTGTCTTAGAGTGACCCCCTGTCAGGGGCAGGACCGGAGAGGGAGATGACGAGATGGACTCTGTCTTCAGAGAGTCAGTACGGTACTCTGGACCCAACAGAATTCCTGAGGGGAGAGAACAGAGGAAACCTGTTAGATATGTGGTGGTGCTGGGTTACCCATGACAAGCTCTCAAGTTTTTTATTCATGCACATGGAAGCAAGTTGAAGTAGATAGTAACACACAGTACATTCAGAATACACACAACAATTAAACAGCATTCATTCAGTCCCTACTGAAAATATAAAATCTGAGTGAGCCAGCAGCACTGCACCATTGCATAATATTTAACTTCCCACCCTCCTTCAAGACCACCCGATTGTTATTCAACCTGATGATTACTACTGAACTGTACATTCCATACCCACAGCTGACGACCATTCATGTCCTTGACACCCTCCATACCCCTTTGTCTGTCCATCATCACATTCTGACTAACACATCTCAGAGGCCTGTGAATCAACTTCCTGTACTCTCCCTGCCCTCTTCCTCTGAACCAGACTTCCAGCTGTTGTCCCTCTACCATGCATCTGAAATGACACCCTATGCCACTTATAGTGCAGTACTTTTCACAAGAGCCCTAGGCTGAGTCTAGTCAAAAGTAGTGCACTATATTGTATATAAGGAACAATGTGTAATTAGAAATCTCTCATCAAGTCTGCAGTTCCAGTATCTACCCCACTCAATTCAAATATAAGAAGGGAAAACTTAAAATAGCCTTTGTTACGTGGCACATCACACAACATAACATGAAAACCAATAGCATTTGCACCCAGGCTGCCCTTCCAGCTGCTGTCCTTGCGCTCCTCTGTGATGGGTGAGCTGCTGAGGCCAAGGCTGTGGGACAGCAGGCCCGAGCCCCCCGTGTTGGCGATGGACATCAGGGACTTGGAGGGACGCATGATGGACTGGGCGTCCCGGTCCTTGTTGGGATCCTTCCTGGAACGCTGATGGAGCACCTTGATCATGGCATCCTTCTCTATGATCTGGGCGTGCAGGTTCTTGATCCTGTGGGATGGGACATGAGTACAGTTATTCAAATAAAAGGAAGTACAACATCCTGTAATGTGCAGAATGCATTACATGTACCGTAAAGACTTCTATTGTGTTCTGTATGATCAGTAAGAACAATGGGAGTTATAGTCTGGGTTTGACTGGGGTCATGGTTTATTTGCTGTACTGAGGTTATGGGGGTAGGGTAAGTGGGTGTGTTAGGCTGTTAAGGATATTATCTGTATAGTGTTTTGTACAGAATATATTTAATATTATATAAAATTGAAACGCTTCTCCAGGCATTCCAAAGATCAAACACACAGCTATTTACCTGCTTTCCATGTCTAGACAGCGGCGGTTGGCCATGAGGATTTCCTCCTCTTCCTTCTGGATACGAGCCTCCACTGACAGCTGCTGCTCATAGCTGCTGCTGGGGGAGTGGCTTATCACCGACGACAATGTGTCCCTCTGGGTGGCGACAGAGGCGGCGGCGTCCAGGGCAAACTGCCTCATAACGCTCTCCTCCAGGTATTTCTGCTCCCATTTGGTCATGTCTGCCTCCAGGGCCAGGATCCTCTCCTCTTTCTCCCTCAGGTGCTCCATCAGGGCCGTGGCACTGTACTCCTGACCACTGCTGCTGCTCTGGGAGCCACCTTGTCTCTGGATGGGGGGAGTGGAGACAATGGGGGTGGAAGGTATGGTTGTCAGTAAACCTCAACTATTCAAGAGCTCAACTGCCATCCAAGTGAGGCATCAACCTTGCAGTCACAGGCACTTATGCATTTGTAATACACACAATTACTGTCTAAACCATGGCCCCAGGGGTACGCGGAATGTCGTCGGGGTACGCCAAATAAAAATGTGATTCACATTTTCAAACAGTCCATTTAGATTTTCCAACGCGGCTATACATTTGGGTGATGTTTTTTTCTCACCTGAGTAGCCTTGTTTCACTGCCAAAAATAAAATTAAACCATCTAGTGTTCAGCGAAATAACAACAATGTCAAATACAGGCAGGAGATGTTTTGAAATAATTACTGCTTTGCATACAAGCCAGTGAATTCTATGCGTTACACATGGATGAGTCAACAGACGTGGCGGCCCTGGCACAGCTCCTGGTGTATGTCCGTTACGTTTATGGGAGGGGGGGGGGGGGTCAATTAAGGAAGACATCCTCTTCTGCAAACCACTGGAAACAGGACAACAGGAGAGGATATTTTTAATGTACAGGACAGCTTTGTGACATCAAATGGACTTTGATGGTCAAGATGTGTTGGTATCTGTACTGATGGTGCAAAAGCCATGACAGGGAGACATAGTGGAGTGGTAACGTACGTACAAGCAGTTGCTCCCGACATCACTTGTTTACACTGCAGTATCCACTGAGAGGCTCTTGCTGCCAAAGGAATGCCTGACAGCTTGAAAGATGTTTTGGACACTACAGTAAAAATGGTTAACTTTATTAAAGCAAGGCCCCTGAACTCTCATATTTTCTGCATTATGCAATGATATGGGCATCGACCATGTAACGCTTTTACAACATACAGAAGTGCGCTGGTTATCAAGGCAAAGTATTGACACTTTTTTTTTTAATTGAGAGACGAGCTTAAAGTTTTCTTTACTGACCATCATTTTCACTTGTCTGACCGTTTGCATGATGCCGAGTTTCTCACAAGACTGGCCTATCTGGTTGATGTCGCCTGAATGATCTGAATCTAGGATTACAGGGACTTTCCGCAACTATAATCAATGTGTGGGACAAAACTGAGGCTGTTATTAAGAAGTTGGAGCTCTTCTCTGTCTGCATTAACAAGGACAACACACAGGTCGTTCCATCATTGTAAGATGTTTTGTGTGCAAATGAACTCAAGCTTACGGACAATGTCAAATGTGATATAGTGAAGCACTTGAGTGAGTTGGGTGTGCAATTACGCAGGTACTTTCCCGAAACGGACGACACAAACAACTGGATTCATTATTCCTTTCATGCCCTGCCTCCAGTCCACTTACCGATATCTGAACAAGAGAGCCTCATCAAAATTGCAACAAGTTCTGTGAAAATTGATTAATGTTAAGTGTTAGTGTTAAGACACTGATGCCCTTTGCAACCATGTACCTATGTGAGTGAGAGTGGATTCTCAGCCCTCACTAGCATGAAAACTAAATACAGGCACAGACGGTGTGAAAAATGATTTAAGACTGAGACTCTCTCCAATACAACCCAACACTGCAGAGTTATGTCCAGCCTTTCAAGCACACCCTTCTCATTAACCTGTGGTGAGTCATGCACCATTTTTGATGAACAAATAAGGTTTTATATGTAAGATGGTTAAATAAAGAGCAAAATGATTGATTATTATTATATTATTATTTGTGCCCTGGTCCTATAAGACTTCTTTGTCACTTCCCACAAGCTGTGTTGTGACAAAAACTGACACTCATTCTTATGTTAAATACATGTATCATATAGTGTGTGTGTGGCAGGCTTACAATGATGACAAAAAACAACATTTGAGAGTATGTTGACCATGGTTCTAGAGGGGGTATGCAGCTGGATGTTGAAGGTTTGAAGGGGTATGGGACTATAACAAGTTTGGAAACCACTGGCCTATGGCAACACTGGCTGGTAGAGAGGCAGGGCTTCAAGTCTGTCTGTAGTCTTTGTTGACCAGGCAGTCTGTCTTCTCCCAAAGGCTTGACTGGAATATACATATGGCTGTTCTTTCTCTTTCTCTCCCTCCGCAGACAGAACCTCTGATGTTCTGTCAGCTGCAACATTTCCCCCACATTCCCAGCATCCCCCTGGCCTGAATGACCTGGTCGCGCTTAACTGATAGGAAAACATTCTGTGGTGCTTCGCTTGGACACACAGGAAGAGACGATGGAATTTATGGAAGAGAACATTTTGGGAGAGAAAGAGCCTGAAATTCTGGGTCAGGGCGCCCCGCTAACGCTGACTGCAGCTGAGACACTGCTTTGTTTCCGTGTCTTTAACACAACTTGTGTGTCTCACCTGCTGCATGCGCAGTGACTCCAGCTCCCTCTCCAGCCGTGTGCGTAAGCGGTGCTCCAGCTGCTCTCTCTTCTCACAGGCAGCCTGGAGCTGGGCCAGGGCCTGCTGCATGCGCTCCACCTTCTCCACATACACCTGCTTCTTCTTCAGCTTCAGCCAGGGAGACAAAACACACAGACAGGATGTGGTCAAGACACAGAAAGGAAGTAGACAGGAAGTAGGGAGTTTGCATTTCATTCCAGAAACCTGACTGGGTTGGTGAAAGCAATACTTTCACCTTCTTTGTGCCACAATGTAATTGCTGTCAACTATTCAGTCCTATTAGGTATTTGACAATGAGTGAAATACGACCAGGGAGGAGACAGGGAAACAGGTGCCCCCTTTCGTCCAAACAACCCCACCCAGTGACCAACCCCAACAGCCCACTCCAAGATAATGCAGTTATTGTGTACCCGATGCCTATGTCTCAAAGTCCCTCTGCACTACAGCCCCTTTGAACTGCAACAGGAGATATAACTGTGGCTCCACTCAATAGACTGATTTAGCTCAGGGAGTCTCTCTGTAAAGAAAGAGAGGAAAAGAGAGAAAGAGGGAGAAATAGAGAAGCATATACAATGTTCCCACACAGAGGAGAGAGAGAGCAGGCGAAGAATCTGGCCCTGTTCAAAACTTTCATGGCAGATATAAAGCTCAAACTCGACAGCCTTTGTTCGGGGAAACAAGCAGGCGTTTGTGGTGGTGCCGGGCAGAAGAAGTGGAGCAGCCCTGTGCTTTTTAGGACACTACCGGTTCGTTTCCTGCTCCACTCAGCCCACTGGCCCTCTGGGCTGTGGCCAGGCTATTTCAGACACATTACCAGCCAACAACCAGAACCTACCAGCCAGGGGCATCAATGCTCAGAGCAGCTCCAGTTTTCCACAGGGGAGTTCTGTCCAGGCCCACACAAGGCCACAGAGGCCTTTTGCATTTCTCTGGCTAGACCAGGGGCAAGGCTGGGGTGATTTACCCTCTAGTCATCAGGGACAGCTATCTGCTCACTGTAGTGGGACATACTGATCTTATCAGAAACACTGACTTCTGAGGGAAGAAACTTCAAAGAGGAAGGATCTTTATTTGGGGGATTGTTTGTGGTTTTCACTGTTTTGGATCAGAGGACTAGTAGCAGTTGCTTTGTTAACAAGAAATTATGTTTTGAGTAAATTTAAACTCACTTTGCAGTCTTCCATCTTACCCTTTTAACCAGTGCAAACCAACCCCATGGATCACAACTGAAAGCATACCAGACCCTGTCTTCAGCCAATAATGTAATCAATACCAGGTGATAGGATGGATGACATTGTGGTTCAATATTGACAATATCAGGCTTTCAAGCTCAATGGTGACACAACCAGAGGAAGACAGGGAAGATAGCTAGATTATTTTACGCTCAACAGAAAGTCATGCCTATGCTTGTCCATCAGGGGGCATAAATATATCCTCGAACTTAATCTGTCGTGGACAGATTCTCGTGGACAGATGAAACGGCAAAAATCTGTCAAGGCTCACAGAATTATGTGATTACGAGCAGCAGTATTTCCTGGTTTGGGGTTTTCGTTGTTGATTATCTGGACGAATCAGGATTGGGTGAAAGTGGTACTTAAACTGGTACGGTGATTTTCAAGTCGTGTGAGCATGATAAGTGATTTCCACTAGATTCCACAGCCACAAAGTCAAAATGGTCTATAGTAAAATTCATGAAAACAGACATTTGCTTTTTGGCCATGATAAACATGGGTGAAATTAACGGAAGGGGTTTGGCCGAGAGTTTCCGTTTGCGAGGGAGGAGACTTCGCTTCCTTCCTTTCCACAAAGGTCGTCATAATTGTTATTGACATCCCCCCCCAGAAGAAAAAAGAAATTGACAAACTTTCGTGAGAGAACTTGACTTCTGGATAACCGAGATTACCTCAAGCTCAATCAACTGAACTGATGCCAGGATGAATTCAAGTATCCAAGACATTTCTGATATCACCTATTCATGAAGCAAGTGAGAACATTATGATACATAAAGCTTGTTAGACTAAGTCAGTTCCTCACCTCCTCCTCTAGTTTGACTACTTTGGCCTGGGCATTGTTGAGAGCCTGGTCTCTAATCTCAATGTGTCGTCTCTGGTCGTCCGTGGTGGAGCGCAGGGCGTTCAGCTCCATCTCCAGCTTCTCCTTCTCACGCACCGTCTCTTTGTCTGGGAGACACATACACAACACACTGAGGACTAGCCCTCTGAAGAAGTGATATTCCTTTCATTTACTAAAGTAGTTATGTCATGAGCTTACTTTTTGCTCTGATGAAGGTCTGATGACCGAAAGCTCAGCCTAATACATTTAAAATTGTACATTGATACTGAGTGTGCGAAGGTTCCTTTTCATTAACTAAACATCATAAACAAATGTGTTTTGTGTGTGTGTCATTTTTGTTAAATGCCCAGTGCAGTCAAAAACGTGATTTTCCTGTGTTGTATATACACTGAGTACACAAAACATTGTATAAAAATGTTTAATGATATAGACTATCCAGGTGAAAGCTATGATTCCTTATTGATGGCACCTGTTAAATCCACTTCACTCAGTGTAGATGAAGGGGAGGAGACAGTTGAGACATGGATTGTGTATGTGTGCCATTCAGAGGGTGAACAGGCAAGACAAAAGATATAAGTGCCTTTAAACAGGGTATGGTAGTAGGTGTCAGGCGCACCAATTTGTGTCAAGAACTGCAACGCTGCTGCGTTTTTCACGCTCAACAGTTTCCTGTGTGTATCAAGAATGGTCCACCACCCAAAGGACATCCAGCCAACTTGACACAACTGTAGGAAGCATTGGAGTCAATATGGGCCAGCATCCCTTTCGACACCTTGTAGGGTCCACTGACAAATTGAGGCTGTTCTGAATGCAAAGGGGGTGGGGAATACTGTGATATTGTGACATTTATGATAATGCCCTTAAAGTTTAAGAGCTGTTTGAAAAGACAGTGACATTTCTGCCTGTTTTGGTGGGATGGAGTTTTGGCCTGCCTGGTGGTAAATTAGTTAATAGACCAATATGAAATAGAGTTCCAAACCGCTCTGCCAATAACAGATAGCTTTAAGGTTTCCCCTCCCCACTCAAACCACTCACAGACAGTCCTAGCAAAATGTATCTTTGCTAAGAAGCTATTTTTGTTTATTTTTGACCATTTTAATTGATCACAATCACAGGAAGGTACTTAATTGTTAACCAGAAATGATTTGATATTGAGATAAGAATGGCCTCATTGGACCTTCAAAAACAGTGACTTGAATGACATTTCTAGTGGCTACGTAGTGTTCTACAGTACATGAACCCCAGACCCGTTGCCTGGTTATGTCCTTACTGATGAGGCCACACAGAGGTATGTTCAGACTGGATGTAGAATGTTGGAGAGGCCTGGCCTGGTGTTCCCTGGTAGCTGTGTTAGTGATGTACTCACTCTGGGTGAGTAGCTGAGAGATGGTCTTGCGGTTGTCTTCCGATCCCTCACACTCCTTAGCAGCTAGCTGTTTGTTGGCAGTTTCCATGCGCTCTGCAACAGAGAATGTCATTGCCAAAGTCAGGTCAGAGCCAGCCTGAGGGTCTAGTGGCCAAAGAGACACACTGTGCACACTCAAATGCCCGTGAACACACACATACATGCAAACTTGTGTGTGCGTACACAAAGGCATACCCAAATATGCTCTAATTCTCATAAATCAAATCTTTGCAGGAAATTAGATCATAAAATGGCAAGACAACATGTTAAAACTGGGGAATTAAGCTCCTTAAAGAACACACTGTTAAACTCCTTGCAGAGTTGCACATTCAATGTGGTCAGCCTCTCGTTAATATGCAGGATATGCATGCTATGTATGGGGATTTTGGTGCTATTAAACAGCTCAAACAGAATTTCGACATACAGCTCTGTGATTGTGTAAATGTAGCCATACAGACAGCGGGGCCATGGATTAATGTGAATATGGAGGTGGAGGGAATTCACAATCCCCCGAAGATAATTTAATAGGCCTGGACTCGGAGTCGATGTGGAACTCAAGTTCTTAAGATCCAAACTTTCGTTCCACGCACATAAAACGCCTTGGGGCCCGGTTGCTCAGCAAAATCGAGCAAACAAAAACAAAACAATAACTTTACATGCACACATTTCCCCGCAGAGGGAGAGGAGGAGGTCCCCATTCTCTAATGGAGTCACGAGAAAATTGGCCTGAAACAAAACAGGCCATTATTTCTGGTCCAAACGTTAAAATAATATTTAGTTGAGTGTTAAGTCAACCAGGCTGGGCCATGAAACATCCAGAGAGCATTCCAGAAACAAATATTCAGTTGTTTCATTTCCATTCCCTGTGTTTCTCAAAACACAACAATGAGTGTGGTATACATTTACGCTAAACCCCCAAAAGTGAAGCAAGATATCAAGGCTGCCAATACGATAGGAGAAAAAAAGAGAGGAAGGAGACCTAAAAAAAGGTTTCTATGTGATTTGTTATAAAAGCATGGAATCTCCCAATGGACCCGGTCTGGGCAGGGAGTCATGGACCCGATCTTGGTAGGGAGCCATGAATGGAGTTTTTTTTCTCCTCTCTGTAGGACTGAAGAGCTTAGTGAGGTAGAAACTAGAGACATGAAACTGCCCCCACCCACTGGGCTTCAGCTCAGAGCTTCCTACAGAAACAGAGAGTGAAGATTGGAGCTCGAAGGGTCTTTGGTCTGCTTTATAGTAAGTTATGAAGTTGAGACTTTGGACTGCCTGTAAACACTAACATATCCCATTGATTGATCATATTGATTAATTGACAGATCGAGCAATTGATTGCTCTTTTTCTCTGTGCCACAGTAAATGCACAGTAGTACAATTATGAACAAGACCAGTTTCAACATCACAGCTCGTAAACCGCACCAGGCAAAATTGGTGAAAGCTGTCCTCAGAAAATCTATTCAAATCAAACATACCAGTGCAATCAATACAAACCAAACACAGCTTCTGAACATGAATAAATATTACTGAACAAATATGCAGGCAATGCTGTTGAGGTATCCCAAATCTAATGCAGAAAGGACACACCACACACACTTTTTCCTACTAAAAAGTTGTTTTTTTCCACCAATAAATGTAGTATGGAATAGATTTCATCTACTGCCATAAATCCATGAACAGGTATCCTTTGAACATTAAGCTATTATTTTGACCAGCAGGACCTGGTAACCTACATAATGGATATGTATGCATGCCGTGGACATTCCAGCTGATTGTGACCTCTTACCTCTGAGGTCCCTGTTGAAGTCGTGCAGCCTGCGCACCTCCAGCTCCAGCTTGTTCCTCATGGTTTTCTCCAGAGCCTCCCTTTTAGTGGATGACTTGGCCAGGTTTTCGTAGGCCTCCGAAACCAACGTGATCTCTGTCTCCAACTGACCAGGGAGAGAAAGGGGAGGAAGAGAGAGAGAGAGAGAGAGAGAGAGAAAGAGGGGGGGGGGGGGGGATTATGCCCAATTCCAAATCCGCCCCTAGCCACTTCTGTGGATCTAAAAGGATTAGATGAATTTAAGTAATATGGAAGAAGAGGGCAAGGTGGAAAAATAACCACACTGCTTGTACCCATCCAAACCTTTCAGATCTACATGAAGTGGCCAACATAGTGACTTTCAGGGTTGTAACAGATTTTAAACAAACTATAATCCTTTATGTTACCAGCAAAAATAGTGTAATCTGATTACAGATACTTCTGAAAAAACTAGATGATTACTTTAAAATTCAGAAATTATTTGACACCTTTCTGTTTTCTCAATGACATTCAATTCAACATTGAAAATAATGCATACATTTAGGTTTGTTACTGCCTGAGTGAGTCTGACCACAAATCACATTATGATGACACACCAAATGCATTTGATGGATCGCAGGAAAAGAGCAGTAATAGGCTTTTGTAGGCTAAAGTCCAAGTTATGTCTTCCAATTGTGGTCTAGCCTACGGGCGATATGGATATCACTTATTATTGATATCTAGGCTACATAGCGCATTGATGTGATTCACACCGCTGCTCTCTCATTTAGCTATTTGCGCCTAAGGCTGTTGCGGTGACCGCATTACCTCCACACCGGCAGTCATAAATCATGACCGCAGTCAAATTCCACGTGACCAATGAGTTACTGTAATCTCATTTTATGTATTTGGTAGTACCCAACATGCGTTGGTAGTACCCAACTAGCTAACAACCGTCAGTTCGCTAATGCCCTGGACCCGGTTTCCCAAAAGCATCTTAAGGCTATGTTCATCGTTAGCACCTTCGTATGAGCTATATTAAATCCGAGCGATTTCAAAAAACTATACTTACTTAAGTTGCTATTGAAAACGCTCGCGTCAGATCACTCATAATAGAACAGTTAAGGACTTTTTGCCCTTCCGCGTCACTTTATACACAGAAGATCTCTGCTAAACACAAAATCAAGATGTTTATCCGTCTTTCTGTGACTCTGATAACTTCAGAGATAAATGTGACAGTGACTACAAATACAAAGTTGTCTATTTCTTTGCATAACAAGTGAAGGACATAAAGACGTTTCAAATGAAAAGCGAAAGTACTGCATTAAAAGATAAATACAGTATAGGCTACATAGACCTATATATTTGAATAATAGTGAAATAAATGTCATGTTAATTTAATTTAATTTAATTTTTGTGCTATTTATGCTAATATCAATTTATTTTTATGATGTGCCAAATCTTGATTTAGTGCCTTATTATAGGGTAAACATTAGAATAAGCTGCCTCAATATTTGTAGCCATATGTGATATAGCTCTAGGAGCTGATTCATCATCAGTATTGTCGAATAATTATAATGTTAAGGTAAGATTGGAAAGGTAGAACGCGGATCCGAGAGCAGTGCTTTCTTTCTTTCGATCCTATCAGTATCCACACATGCCTCAACGATGCACTTAGAGAACATTCTCTCTGTGTGGTGTTTGGAAAACGCATGTTACATCTTCGGCTGTTGTTTTAAACACTCGATTTGCCAAAGTTCCATCGCTATAGGGAAACCGGGCCCTGGTACTCTATTGTCCCTCTAACATCAATGCAAATGCAATCGAAAAATCACATCAAACACCCACACCACTGTGCGTTTCCATCTCCTCCTCTCTCTCCTCCATTCCTTTCTTGAGTGAGAGGGGCTGTCAACTGTTTAATGAAATATGTTTTGTTGTGAAAACATGTTACTATCGATGTTCCCGAACAGATTCCACTTGGTTGCCCAAATTAAGCACGGGGTAGCTGTAGGAACAGGGTTGGAGAGCTCATGGCATAAATAGTCTGGGCAGAATTTCACACTACCTGTAGCACAGTAGGAGGCTGCATGCTTTTCAACTAGTGACTGATGGGACGAGTGAAACACTGTTCTTATAAACCCTGTCTACAGCTCTGCTATAAAACCGGAGTAGCCTACCCGGCATGATTGAAAAATGAACCAAACGGCAGGAAAATGGCCTCCGTTCGCTATTTGAGTGCATACTGTATGGATGACATGTGTTTTCCCCACTGCGACTGTTCCTGACATTCTAAATATAAACTAATTATACATACAGTATCAGTCAAACGTTTGGACAGTCCTACTCATTCAATGGTTTTTCTTTATTTGTACTATTTTCTACATTGTAGAACAATAGTGAAGACATCAATACTAACATAAATACTATGAAATAACACATATGAAATCATGTAGCCAAGAAAGTGTTAAACAAATGAAAATATATTGTATATTTGAGATTCTTCAAAGTAGCCACCCTTTGTAAAAGTAAAGAAAAAAAAAAGTTCAAGGTTTTGACTGGTACTGTATTAGTAAAGGCAATATTTAATTGATAAAAGTCTGATAGGTGAAAATATGATCAATTGAGAGGCAAGGAACCGACCACAAGCTTTTGTTGTAACTTTTTAAAATCATCAATAGCCTATACTCGCATCTTGCAGCCCTACAGTTACAGTTGAAGTCGGAAGTTTACATACACCTTAGTCAAATACATGTAAACTCAGTTTTTCACAATTCCTGACATTTAATCCTAGTAAAAATTCCCTGTCTTAGGTCAGTTAGGATCACCACTTTATTTTAAGAATGTGAATTGTCAGAATAATAATAGAGAGAATGATTAATTTCAGCTTTTATTTCTTTCATTTCCAGTGGGTCAGAAGTTTACATACACTCAATTAGTATTTGGTAGCATTGCCTTTAAATTGTTTAACTTGGGTCAAACGTTACGGGTAGCCTTCCACAAGCTTCCCACAATAAGTTGGTTGAATTTTGGCCCATTCCTCCTGACAGAGGTGGTGTAACCGAGTCAGGTTTGTAGGTCTCCTTGCTCGCACACGCTTTTTCAGATCTGCCCACAAATGTTCTATGGGATTGAGGTCAGGACTTTGTGATGGCCACTCCAATACCTGGACTTTGTTGTCCTTAAGCCATTTTGCCACAACTTTAGAAGTATGCTTGGGGTCATTGTCCACTTGGAAGACCCATTTGCGACCAAGCTTTAACTTCCTGGCTGATGTCTTGAGATGTTGCTTCAATATATCTACATAATTGTCTTCCCTCATGATGCCATCTATTTTGTGAAGTGCCCCAGTCCCTCCTGTAGCGAAGCACCCCCACAACGTGATGCTGCCACCCCTTGCTTCATGGTTGGGATGATGTTCATCGGCTTGCAAGCCTCCCCCTTTTTCCTCCAAACATAACGATGGCCATTATGGCCAAACAGTTCTATTTTTGTTTCATCAGACCTGTGGACATTTCTCCAAAAAGTACGACCTTTGTCCCCATGTGGATTTGCAAGCCGTAGTCTGTTTTTTTTATGGTGGTTTTGGAGCAGTGGCTTCTTCCTTGCTGAGGTTCGTTGATATAGGACTCATTTTACTGTGGATATATATACTTTTGTACTGATTTCCTCCAGCATCTTTACAAGGTCCTTTGCTGTTGTTCTGGGATTGATTTGCCCTTTAAGCACGAAAAGTACATTCATTTATATGAGACAGAACGCGTCTCCTGCCTGAGCGGTGTGACGGCTGCGTGGTCCCATGGTGTTTATACTGGCGTACAATTGTTTGTACAGATGAACGTGGTACCTTCAGGAGTTTGGAAATTTCTCCCAAAGATGAACCAGATTTGTGAAGGTCTACAAGACAAAGGTCTTGGCTGATTTCTTTAGATTTTCCCATGATGTCAAGCAAAGAGGCATTGAGTTTGAAGGTAGGCCTTGAAATACATCCACAGGTACACCTCCAATTGACTCAAATTATGTCAATTAGCCTATTAGAAGCTTCTAAAGCCATGACATCATTTTCTGGAATTTCCCAAGCAGTTTAAAGGCACAGTCAACTTAGTGTATGTAAACTTCTGACCGACTGGAATTGTGATACAGTGAATTAATCTGTCTGTAAACAATTGTTGTAAAAAATGACTTGTGTCATGAACAAAGTAGATGTCCTAACCAACTTGCCAAAACTATAGTTTGTTAACAAGACATTTGTCGGAGTGGTTGAAGAACGAGTTTTAATGACTCCAACCTAAGTGTATGTAAACTTCAGACTTCAACTGTATATGTTTTGATTTCTAAGACATTCTAAGGTTTGCATCATTCACAACTAAAGTTGCCAAATAACTCAAACTTGTATAGCGTATAGGACCTGTTTCAAAATATCCCTTTTACACTCATATCTACTTCATATGAGCACTGACTCCGGAATGGGAAAATATATACTTTATTCAACGAAGTGAAATAATATTCTTCGTATAAAATCATATAAAATAATGGCACGGGACTTTTAAGCATATCTTGTCTGCGAAATGAACTAGCCTACAGCCTATGGCACGGTGCATACCCAGATAACATGCAGTAGGCCGAATCACATTCTGTTCTTCTGAAATACATTTTCTTTATATCATAATGTTTATCTAGACCTGCCTAAAATAAATACTGGATTGAATGTGATGGTGTATATTAAATGGATTTATTAGACTTTTTTCAATGTAGATGTTCCAAAGGCGTGTTTCAGTGGCTTGAATGCGAAGGCCTGGAGATGCTAAACGTGTTTGTTAATTAACCATCAATCAGTGGTGGAAAAAGTACCCAATTTTCATACTTGAGTAAAAGTAAAGATAACTGAATTGAAAATGATTTATGTATAAGTGAAAGTCACCCAGTAAAAGTCTAAAAGTATTTGGTTTTAAATATACTTAAATATCCAAATTAAATATAATTGCTAAAATATACTTAAGTATCAAAAGTAAAAGTATAAATAATTTCAAACTCCTTATATTAAGCAAACCAAAAGGCACCATTTTCTTGTTTTTTAAATGTACGGATAGCCAGGGGCACACTCCAACACTCATGCATAATTTACAAAGGAAGAGTGTGTTCAGTGAGTCCTCCAGATCAGAGGCAGTAGGGATGACCAGTTATGTTCTCTTGAGAAGTGTGTGAATTAGACTTTCTTCCTGTTGTGCTAAGCATTTAAATTGTAAAAAGAACGTTTGGGTGTCAGGGAAAATGTATGGAGTAAAAAGTACATAATTATCCTCAGGAATGTAGTGAGGTAAAAGTAAAAGTTGTCAAAAATATAAATAGTAAAGTAAAGTACAGATACCCCCCAAAATTACTTTAGTAATACTTTCAAGTATTTTTACTTAAGCCCTTTACACTACTGTGGTCAATTACTGTGAGACTGGCATGCATTTACAAGACGATAACCGGCTGACCAAATTTCATGACCGCAGTAGCCCTATGCCTTACGGATTGTGGTTGTTGTGGAAATGTATTTGTGTATTTTTATCCAATGTTGAATTGAATTGAGTTGAATTATTTTCATCATGGAAAATTTCCATCTATACTGAACAAAAATATAAACGCAACATGCATTACAGTTCATATAAGGAAATCAGTCCATTTAAATAAATTAATTATGCCCTAACCTATGGATTTCACATGACTGGGCAGGGGCCCAGCCATGGGTGGGCCTGGGAGGGCAAAGGCATACCCACCTGGGGGCCAGGCTCAGCCAATCAGAATTAGTTTTCCCCCACAAAAGGGATTTAATTACAGAGAAATAGTCCGTTTCATCAGCTGTCCGGGTGGCTGGTCACAGACGGTCCCGCAGGTGAAGAACCTGGTGGTCTGCAGTTTTGAGGCCGGTTGGACGTAATGCCAAATTCTCTAAAACGACGTTGGAGGCGGCTTATGGTAGAGAAATTAACATTCAGCTCTGGTGGACATTCCTGCAGTCAGTATGCCAATTGCATGCTCCCTCAAAACTCGAGACATCTGTGGCATTGTGTTGTGTGACAAAACAGCACATTTTAGAGTGGTCTTTTATAGTGCACCTGTGTAATGATCATGCTGTTTAATCAACTGATTGATATTCCACACATGTCAGGTCAATGGATTATCTTGACAAAGGAGAAATGCTCACTAACAGGGATATAAACATGTGTGCACAAAATTTGACCGAAATAAGCTTTTTGTGCATTTGGAACATTTCTGGGATCTTTTATTTCAGCTCATGAAACATAGGACTAACACTTTACATGTTGCATTTATATTTTTGTTTAGTATAGTTTTTCACATTAAAATAGCACTTTTCAGTAGTGCTCAAAACATGACATTCTGAGAGCAGCATTTATGAGCTCCAATCAGTCCTCCATGACAACAAAATCCTAGGCTAATTAGTCCTTAATTTTGGGGTTGTGCTCAGGTATAACAATTTGGCTAATCTATATTTCCAAGTCCTTTTCTTGAAGATCAAGGGGTATTAAATGAATTGATATAGCCTAATCGTATTATTATCTGAAGTAGAAAGCAATGGGTTAGAAAAAGCCTACATAACCAACACATAAAGTAAAATGCAACATCCATTTATGGCCAGCTAGGTAAACTCTAACATTGACTTATTCTGCAATAGATGTTGTTCAATCAGATTGTATGACTTTGTGGCTGTGCCAGATACTAACCTGTGCATCTTAAGGGGAAAATAATCTAAAAGTAACTGAAAGTATTCAGATTACGTTACATAGTTTGGGTAACCCAAAAGCTATGTTACTGATTACAATTGTGGACAGGTAACTAGTAACTGTAACAGATTATATATAGAAAGTAACCTACACAACCCTGGTGACCCTGCCTAGCATTTTAAATGTGTAAACAATCAACCTTTTACCTTCTGCAGCTTGTTGACCTTATCAGAGCACACCACCATCTCCTGCTTGAGCAGCCTGTTCTCTTCTGACAGCATGTCCACCATCTGCTGGGCGCGTGCCAACATGGCGAAGGGGTCCCCCTGGGGGTGAGGGTAGTGCTGTGGAGGGTGGCCCTGGGATGACTGGGAGTGGTACTGTTGGTGCTGGAGTTGTTGTTGCTGCTGCTGCTGTTGTTGTTGCTGCTGCTGTTGTTGTTGCTGTTGCTGTTGTTGAAATTGGTGGTGCTGCTGCTGGTGGTGGTGCATCCTGGAGGTGGAGCCGTATGGGTCGTGTGGGAAGCCGTGGCCCCTCTGAAGTGGAGGGTGAATGGCCCCAGGGCAGTACAGGTCTCCCTGGTGTGATCCAGGGCCCTGGGGGCTGCGGGGGCCCATGGAGGCATAGGGATCCCCTTGGGGGTGGGGGGGTGTGTGGGATGGGTGAGAGGCACTGAGCAGACTATTGAGGGTGGAGGACTGGGCTCGGGACAGAGAGCCCACAGAGGTGACAGAGGAGGTGGGGCTGTGGTGATGGACAGATCTCTGGGAGTGGACCGAGCTCTCCTTATTGGATCTGTGGACACGACAGCCAATCAGAGAGGTTAATACTAAGAAGAGAATGTCAGTTGGTTTACCGTATGACTTTATGTGGGTCTCCAACAGTCCATAGATAGAAATGATACTATCTTAGTGCTTGTTTTAGTATACAACAAAACATCTCACCAGGCAAAAGATATACAATGATCCTATCCGTTTACTATGGTGATTCACCTGCCATACGCCAACAAGTCTGGGCTTTTTCCAACTGACAAAAAAACAATTGTGAACCACTTTGGAAATAAGCAAACATTCCTGTGTCTATAAGGGACGTCATCAGAGTGCGAACAATCATGTCGCCACAGGTTTTAGCTGATGATAAAATTCTGCGGTACTCATCTCTGTTTGCCAGTGATTTACTTTGAGGTAAACGAATAAGCAAGCAGGAGGGAAAACAGGCAGAACAGGATCTCTATCCCTTCTATCCAGACAACTGGCTCTGGCTCTGTTTCTATCTCTGTGTGTCTCTCTCTTTCTGTGTGTGTCTCTCTCTGTGTGTGTGTGTGTATGTGTGTGTATGTGTGAACCAACAGGTGTTGGAGACATGCCTTACTCCTCAGCCTTCCAGCTAATCAATAAACCTGTTCACTTCAACAGACAGTCAAGTAGGAAGGCAAGCAGGCAGGCAGGCAGACCGGCAGGTAGGGAGGCAGGCAGGTGGGTAGACAGGTACAGTGAGGGGAAAAAGTATTTGATCCCCTGCTGATTTTGTACGTTTGCCCACTGACAAAGAAATGATCAGTCCATAATTTTAATGGTAGGTTTTTTGAACAGTGAGAGACGCATGTCAAAAATGTTATAAATTGATTTGCATTTTAAGAGGGAAATAAGTATTTGAGCCCCTCTCAATCAGAAAGATTTCTGGCTCCCAGGTGTCTTTTATACAGGTAACAAGCTGAGATTAGGAGCACACTCTTAAATGGAGTTCTCCTAATCTCAGCTTGTTACCTGTATAAAAGACACCTATCCACAAAAGCAATCAATCAATCAGATTCCAGACTCTCCACCATGGCCAAGACCAAAGAGCTCTCCAAGGATGTCAGTGACAAGATTGTAGACCTACACAAGGCTGGAATGGGCTACAAGACCATCGCCAAGCAGCTTGGTGAGAAGGTGACAACAGTTGGTGCGATTATTCGCAATTGGAAGAAGCACAAAAGAACTGTCAATCTCCCTCTGCCTGGGGGTCCATGCAAGATCTCACCTCGTGGAGTTGCAATGATCATGAGAACTGTGAGGAATCAGCCCAGAACTACACGGGAGGATCTTGTCAATGATCTCAAGGCAGCTGGGACCATAGTCTCCAAGAAAACAATTGGTAACACACTACGCCGTGAAGGACTGAAATCCTGCAGCGCCAGCAATGTCCCTGTGCTCAAGAAAGCACATTTACAGTGG